>NC_057814.1:136231283-136497169 GCF_018294505.1 Triticum aestivum | reverse complement strand
CGGAGGCGCGGGTGCTCGGGCCCGGGAGGGCCCGCGGCGGGCCTGCGGGCCGGCGCGGTGGAGAGGGCGGCGGCGATAGGTGGCGGCCCCCGATTCGTCGGGCGAAGGCGGCGGACACGTCCGGCGGTGGGGAAAAATTTGTCCGGGCGCGAGGTGGAAGAGGGCTAGGGTTTCATCTACGATCGTTTTCGGGAGGGCTCACATATAAATAGGTAGAGGGAGCTAGGAGAGTCCAAATGAGGTGCGGTTTTCGCCCACACGATCGTGATCGAACGACCTAGAGCATGGAGATGACTTGGAGGGGTTTTGGCTGGTTTTTGAGGGGGGTTTTGCTGCAACACACAGAAGGCATCTGCGGTTACCCGGTTAACCGTTGGAGTACCAAACGACCTCCAAATGGAACGAAACTTGACCGGTGGTCTACCGGTGTTATATTAAGGCCACTTGACAAGCCTCGGTCCATTCCGAGAATGTTTGACACCCGCACACGAAAGAAAACAAGAGGGGTGCACCGGAGGAGATAGGAGTGCCAGATGGCAAAACGGACAACGGGGAAAATGCTCAGATGCATGAGACGAACACGTATGCAAATGCAATGCACATGATGACATGATATGAAATGCATGACATGAACAAAATGCAAAACGAAAGACAAAACCCGACCACGGAGGGAATATCATAACACATAGCCGAAAATGGCAAGAGTAGGAGTTACAAATATGGAAAATTACATGCGGGGTGTTACAGGCGGCCCCCTTTCCTTCTGCCTCTCCTCCTTCCTTTCCCCCTCCTAGTAGGAGTAGGAAAGGGGAGTCCTGCTCCTACTAGGAGGAGGACTCCTCCTCTCCTGGCGCGCCACAAGGGCCGGCCGGCCTCCCCCCTTGCTCCTTTATATACGGGGGCAGGGGGCACCCTAGAACACACAAGTTGATTGTTTCCAGCTGTGTGCGGTGCCCCCCTCCACCATAATCCACCTCGGTCATATCGTTGCAGTGCTTAAGCGAAGCCCTGCGTCGGTAGCATCATCATCACCGTCATCACGTCGTCGTGCTGACGAAACTCTCCCTCGACACTCTACTGGATCGTGAGTTCGTGGGACGTCACCGAGCTGAACGTGTGCTGAACTCGGAGGTGCTGTGCGTTCGGTACTTGGATCGGTCGGATCGTGAAGGCGTACGACTACATCAACCGCGTTCACAAAACGCTTCCACTTACGGTCTACGAGGGTACGTGGACAACACTCTCCCGCTCGTTGCTATGCATCACCATGATCTTGCGTGTGCGTAGGAATATTTTTGAAATTACCACGTTCCCGAACAATAGTGCACAAAATGACCGGGACATCGGAATACCCGACTCAACCGCATTGGGAAATCGCGGGCAGTCACCATGGGTAATGATATTTCCATCAACTGTACATATACATATATAGGTTTTCGAGAATCATATGACCGGAAGTCTACAATTGTCGACATATATTTCTCAACTAGATTGCCAGATCCTTTCAAATGAATTCAGATCCAAAGACCATGGCCATGGCAAAGTGTGAACAACACTCGGACTGAACTCAAGCAAAGGGTATAATCTAGGTAGAAATAATCTTGCTCAATAATGGGAAGGTACTCACAAAGCAATACCTACACGAGTTTTCTTCTGGAAATAGAATGAGAACAACGATGTGGTGAAACATAGAGCAAGTATTTTAGCACAAGGGTTCACGCAGATACCCAATTATTCTCCAGAGGTGGAACCTCTTTCCGATAACTTATATCATTGGCAGTACAGAATCATCTATCTCTGTAGTTCATAGATGTAGTGATTGCATATCCATGTGGATCACTAGATTCCGATAGATGGTTCCCGATGGAATCTCACTTCTGAATTGAAATGCAAAACATTGTGTAAAATCAATAAGTCACCATATGGCTTATCGTTGACGGTACATTTGGTACAACCGACGTAGTGAGTTCCTTACACACAAGGATTACTCCTACTGATGATTACTGATACATGTTAAGAATGTGATCATCTAAAGGACGGAATGTAAGATGAAGGATTTGGGTAAAACCTCGAGCACCTTCACTCATACATTATGGTACACCATGTTGTCTATATCCAGATTACATTGGAGAAATTGATTATGGACAAGTCTTGTCCATCCATAATTTCCATGGTTATTTGTTCTCTAGACATAGAGAAAGATTCATCTAGACCATGAGGAGAAGGAAATAAGATGTTGGGACCTAAGGTTCCATATCACAGTGCATGCATTGGATCCACCAAACAGCTCAAGAATACCCTTCGATATCTCCAAGGCATCAAATTTTATCCTAATCTTTCAGTTTCAGATAAATCTGGACACCAATATCATTGGATACATCAATCAGATCCCTACTACGTCAGATCGTAGACGAAGCTTTGTGTTCCTACTAGGTGTGGTAGCCATACATGAGAGTCTTTGAAACAGATCTCGTGGCTACATCCACCAACCATTATCTCAAAGATAATGTTGCTTATGTTGCCCGGATGCAAACATGTTACGTAATAAGCAATATCGCTATATTGCATATCTTGCAAGTCAAATCATGTGACTGATTTGTTCACCAAGTCTCTAACAACTTCTAGATGCATAAATATGTTCATGGAATTGGTATGTGATGGCTTCGGAAGTTGCAAGAATCGGGGGAGTATCTTCCTGAATTGTTCATGTTCAAAGCATCATACTATACTCTTCCCCTTCATGAGTTTACTTTACAGATTCTCATAAAGGTTTTTAATGAGGTAATATCAACATGAGATCATATGTCATACTTTCTGTTTTCCCCACCAGGGTTTTTAGGAAGTATATACGACATATCTATTGTCCTCTAAACTCTATGGGTTTTCTCGTATTGAGTTAAAAGAGACAATACCATTATATATTGCATCATTTTCTCCTTATTTTATCCACTGGGTTTAAAGGAATTTAGCAACATATCAAACACTATTCTCCTCATATTTTTCCCATAAGGTTTTTGGAGGAGTTACTATACAACTATGGTCAAGATCAAAGGATTCTCAAGACTATACAAGGAATGAAAGTCGTACCAGAAGCAGCTTTGTGCAAGGGGGTGCTATAATTAGATTATAACTGCCTTAAGCAGTTATTTAGTGCCCAAAGTGCAGTGCAGAAGGACGGACGCCTTCTCTGTGTAAAGACACCTGAACCTACGAACAGGCACCTATTCATTCAACAGACACCTTGTACAGGCGTCTCCTCTTGTAACAGACACCCCGAACAAACAGGAATCCTAGTATAAATACCTCAGGTCAATGATCAATCAAAAAGAAGTTCTTTCCAATCACTTTGTTCCTTTACAAGTAGTAGGGGCGCGTCCTATTTGAGGTGATCCGAGCGGGTTTTCTCCGGGTTTGTTTTTATTTTCTTTTGTTTCTTTCCTTTGTTTCATCCTCTTTCTTCATTCTTTTTTGCATTTATTTTATTTGCTTTTTATCTTTTTTTTCTTTTTTTTCTTTTCTGGTTTTCTTTGTTCCTTTTGTTTTTATTCCACTTATTCTGTATATGTCAACAATATTTTTCTAATACACATCTAACAATTTACCAATACAAATCTAACATTTTTGTAATACATGGCTAACATTATTTCTATACACATTTTTTCAAATGCTTAATTAAAAAAATTAATATGTGGCCAACATTTTTCTGTATATTTCAAATATTTTTAAAATGCTTTATTAACATTTTTTAAATAAAAATATTTTAAAAAATATAATATATGGTCAACAACTCTCCTATACACTTTTAATTTTTCAAACGCATTTTTATTATTTTTTATACACGGCTAACATTTTCCAGCTCCTACATTAGCATATTTTAAAATATTTGTTCAACTTTTTTTAAATGCTTGATAAACATAATGAAAAATTCATAATTTTTTAATACATGATCAACATTTATTCTATACACATTTAATAATTCCCAAATGCTTGACTGATATTTTTCAGGTACTTGATCACATTTTTTTCTGGAATGCTTGATTAACATTTTTTATGCATATGATCCAAAAAATTCAACATATTTTTAATACATGATCAACAATTTTTGTATACACATTTAACATTTTTCCGAATGCTTGATTAAAATTCTCCAAATACTTGTTCAACATTTGTCAAATGTTTTTTGTATGCTGGCTTTTGTAATAGTATAAATTTATAATATTTTAAATATAAAAAAGAACAAAAAAGGATAAACAAAAACATAAAACATAAAATAAACAGAATAAAGAGTATCTGGCCGCCCGCACACGTGGGCTGGCCCATGTCGCTCGCCCCTTTAGAGCAAGTCAGAAGATAGACTCGTTGAATGCGAGATATAGGGGCCTTGGAAGATTCCCGGCACGCTGGCGCCATATAGGAGCTCCTTTTTTTCAAAATCTCTAGTTATGGAGTACTCGTTGCAAAGATCACTCCCACCTCCACAGGTTACGACAAGTGGCGCACTGCATGTGCGCCACTTGTCGCAACCTGGGAGTTTTCCCTTTTTCCGTAGGTACGTTTATTCAAAACGTTTTATCTCTTTAACCATGCGTCCAAATCTCGAACCATTTTCACCGTTGGATTCCTCGTGTCGAGATCTTCAAAGCTAGATCCCATATTGATAGGTTTTGACGAACTTTTTTTTCATAAAAAAACCGAACGAAAAAACTGAACCGGGACCACGCGTTTTTTCCCTTTCCGAAAGAGGCACGCCCGTGCCTCTCGCGAAACCACAACCGTGCCTCTCGTGGAAGCAAAACCTTGCCTCTCGTGGAAGGAAATAAAATAGAAAACACGTTTTTTCCGTTTCCGAGGAGGCACAACCGCGCCTCTCGCGAAAGCACAACCATGCCTCTCGCAGAAGCAAAACCGTGCCTCTCGTGAAAGAAAAAAAAATAGAAAACACGTTTTTTTCGTTTCCGAGAGGCACGGCCGTGCCTCTCGCGAAAGTACAACCGTGCCTCTCACGGAAGGAATAAAAATAGAAAATGTGTTTTTTTCGTTTCCGAGAGGCACGGCCGTGACTCTCGTGAAAGCACAACCGTGACTCTCTCGGAAGCAAAATCGTGCATATCGTGGAAGAAAAAAAAACAGAAAACATATTTTTTTTCGTTTCCAAGAGGCACGGCCGTGACTCTCGCGAAGCAAAACCGTGCCTCTCGCAGAACCAAAACCGTGACTCTCGCGAAAGGGGAAAAAAGAAAACGCGTTTTTTCGTGAAAAAAACAATTTTTGAAAAAAAAATTGTCCAAAAGTTCAGAAAGACCGGTGGAAAACCGAAACGTCGAAAAAAAACCCCAAAAAATGCTTTTTAAAAAGCCGAAAACGCGTGCAGAAAAATAAAAAAAATTGGAAGGGAGCATCCAGATCGCGACACGTGACGGGCGGCTGGGAGCGCGTCAAGTGGCGCTGATCGTTACGAGGCTCCCGAAAGAGCGCTCGTTAACTAGTTGCTCTCCCCTTTTTTGGGCAGTTTTTATAGAAAATTTATTATGAGAGGCCGCCCTGGGCTAGCCTCAACGCAGGTTATTGTGCCGGCCCATTTGTGGCGCTATGGCCACGTTTTCATACAAATACAGGGTCCCTCCCTCCGCCCGACTATATCTTGCATTAAGCGAGGCACACCGAACCCTCGCGTCATATGCTACAGGAACGAGCTGGCCCAATAAGCGGGCACTTAAAAGTAGTAGGTAAGTGCATGGGGTGTGGGGTGGCTACCAGGATTAGAACCTGGGTAGCGAAGCTAACCGCTAGGTAAGTACCACGTTCGTGCTACTAGGACACAGCCTACTTATAGAGAAAAGGAGACGAGTTTTTTGTTCTTTGTTTTCTTTGTTTTTCATCGTATTTTCTTTGTTTCTTTTGCCATTTTTCTATTTTCTCCCTTCATTTTCTTCTGTTTTATTTGGGTTTCATTGGGTTTTTTTTATTTCTTTTGTATCTTTTCTTCTTCTCCAGTTTTTTCATTACTTTTGCTTTTCTTTCTTCGGTTTTACTTTTCATTTACTTTTTTCTTTTGTTCATTCTTGTTTTTTTTTCGTTTTTTTTTCATTCTACATTCTTTGTATATGTCAGCAACATTTTTCTTATACATGTTGAACAATCTTTTCATATAAATTTAATATTTTTCAATATAAACTTTTTCTATACATATTTTTAACATTTTGAAATGCTTAACTAACTTATATATGCATTTAACATTTTTGTTAATGTACATAAAAATATTAATCAAGCATTTAAAAAAATGTGGAACAACTGTTTGAAAAATGTCAATCAAGCATTTGGAAAATGTTAAATGTGTATAGAAAAAATATATTGACAATGTATTAAAAAATGGTGAAAAATTCATCATGTATATAAAATATATGGAACCTGTGTTTGAATAATATTAATCAGGCATTTGGAAAAAATTGATTCGAACCTGGGTAGCGAAGCTAACCACTAGGTAAGCACCACGTTCGTCCTACTAGGACAAAGCCTACTTATAGAGAAAAAGAGCCGACTTTTTTGTTCTTCGTTTTCTTTTTTTTATCGTATTTTCTTTGTTTCTTTCGCCATTTTTCTATTTTCTCCCTTCATTTTCTTCTGTTTTAATTGGGTTTCATTGGGTTTTTTTATTTCTTTTATATCTTTTCTTCTTCTCCAGTTTTTTTCATTATTTTTGCTTTTCTTTCTTCGGTTTTATTTTCATTTACTTTTTCTTTTGTTCATTCCTTTTTTTTCGTTTTTTTTCATTCTACATTCTTTGTTTATGTCAACAACATTTTACTTAGACATGTTCAACAATTTTTTCATATAAATTTAAATTTTTGTTAATATAAATTTTTTCAATACATATTTTTAACATTTTAAAATGCTTAACTAACTTTCATATATATATATATATATATATATATATATATATATATATATATTTATTTATTTATTTATATTTATATTTATAAGATCAACATTGTTTGAATACATGGTCAACGTCTTTTCTATATGTTTTTTCAATGCCTGATTATGTTTCAAATAATAATATTAACATTTTTTATGGTCAGCATTTTTTATACGCATTTAACATTTTTTCCAAACGCTTGATTAATATTATTCAAACACAGGTTCCATATGTTTTATATACATGATCAATTTTTTCACCATTTTTTTAGTACATGGTGGATATATTTTTTTATACACATTTAACATTTTTCAAATGCTTGGTTGACATTTTTCAAACAGTTGTTCCACTTTTTTTTCAAATGTTTGATTAACATTTTTATGTACATTAACAAAAAAAATCAACATTTTTATACATGGTTAACATTTTTTATACACATTTAACACTTCCTAAATGGTTGATTAACATTTTTCAAATACTTATTCAAGATTTTTTTTCCAAAATGCTTGATTAACATTTTTATATACAGGATAAAACAATCCAACATTTTTTTAATACATGATCAACAATTTCTCTATACACATTCAACATTTTTCCGGATGCTTGATTAACGTTTTCCAAATAATTGTTCAACATTTTTTTAATTTGCTTTGTCTCGTCCCTGCGTAAAGGCGGCTCGTGTTTCTGCCTCCCGTCGGCAGCGACGCCGGCCCGCCAAGTCTCCTATGGCCATGGGTGGGCGGTGGATCCCAGCACTTGCACGCGGGAGGGCTTCGTTTTTATGTGCTTCTTCAAGTTTTGTTAGGTTTGTGTACTGCTCAGGAAGACGAGAGGACGGCGGCTTCTTGAAGATGGAATAAGGTTCTCCCCGCCTAGCCTTCGTTCTGGTGGTGTGTCTAGCATCATCAAAGGGCGCGTGGAGGTGTGTTTCGGGATTGGAAAATGAAACAACTACACTATGCACTAAGCCTGCTAGCTACACGGAAGGCGCAGCCCAACTCCCCCCCCCCCCTCCTTCCTCCTCTGTGCACAGAGGGGAGGTGGACACCGGGCAGCCGCCCGTGGCCGCGATGGCCACGTGCCGGCCATCCGCCGCGCCCCCGTCGACCTACAAGGCGTCGCACCGCACCCCGAAACCCTTGCCCGCCTTCCCGTTCCCCACACACGCGTCGTTTCTTCTCTGCTCGCCTCGCCGAGCGCCTCCATGGCCGCGTCGTCAACGTGCACGCGGCCACCGGCCACCATCCGCCACACCGACGGGTCCAGGAGGTCCACCGTGGACGAGTTCATCGCCTGCGCCCTCGAGACCAAGCCGGAGAGCCCCGCATCGCCGCCATCGAGTTCGTCTCCGACATCCTGCATCGCCGGTCGCCATCATCAATTCGCTGCGCCCCGACCACCTCCGACTGCCCCGAGCTGCTCCTCGTCACCGATGTGAGCACCTCCTCCGTTCCCCACTGCCCCGCGAAGCGATTGTGCCACGTAGCTCGTTCGTCTGCACACCGTGGCGACGTCATCGTCCAAATCCATCCCGCCGCTGCCTATTCCCTATGGCTGCTGCGCTGCTGTTGCTGTCGGCTTCGGCTGCTGCTTGCTCTACGTGATGTGCTGCTCCTTGCGCTACTACTGATGCTGCTTCTGTAGGATGCCGCATCCTTTTCCTCCCCCTGCGCTGTTGCCTGCTCTCGCACAGCCGCCAGCGCCCGCTCACGCTTGTCGCCCTCTCGCTGCCGCCGCCGCTGACAACCATGGCCGGAGCCCCGCGCGAGATCGCCCCTCCGATTGCACAGCCCCGCGCCCGTCCCTCATGCTCCCATTCCGCGCCGCTCGCCGCCGCTCCGACCGGCCGGCCTGCCGCGCCGGTGGCCCCCGTCTGTGCGCGGGCATAGCCCCTGCCGGGTGCGCCTCTGCCAGACTGGGCAGGCCCCTGCTAATTGGGGGTTAGATTAGGACTAACCCCCTCCTAGTTAGCCACTAACAATGGGCCCTGCCCTTGTTTAAATAAAAAAAGATATTTTCAAGCATAAATAAATAATTAGTTAATTAATTTAATTAACTCAACCTAAATTAGTCTAATTAATTTGTTAGTTAAACTAGACAGACAATGACAGGGGGGCCCTACTCCCTGTTGACCAGTCAAAGTTTGACTGGTCAACTGGGTCCCCTTGGTCCCACATGTCAGCCCCTCTGGTACACTTCTGTGTACTAGAGTTGGGTGCACCTAGCATTTCACATTTATTTTTGAATTAAATTAAATTCAATAAATGCATAAAACTTTAAAAATTAATATAAAATAAACCGTACCTTGGATGAAAATACTTTGTACATGAAAGTTGCTCAGAACGACGAGACGAATCCGAATACGCAGTCCGTTCGCCCGCCACACGTCCCTAGCATAGAGAACGTGCAACATTTCACCTCCGGTTCATCTGTCCGAAAACGCGAAACCCCGGGAATACTTCCCGGATGTTCCCCCCTTCGCCGGTATCACCTAATACCACGTTAGAGCACACCCAGCACCACTCGTAGTCATCTCATGCATCGTCATGCTTATGTTTGCATTATATTTATTGTTTCTTCCCTCTCTTCTCTCCGATAGACTACGAGACCGACGCCGCTGCTACCCAGTACGACTACGGTGTTGACGACCCCTCCTTCTCGGCTGAGCTTCCAGGCAACCCCCCCCCCCTTGATCACTAGATATCGCCTATTCCTTCTCTCTACTGCTTGCATTAGAGTAGTGTAGCATGTTACTGCTTTTGGTTAATCCTATTCTGCTGCATAGCCTGTCATTGTTGCTACAGTTGTTACCCTTACCTGCAATCCTAAATGCTTAGTATAGGATGCTAGTATTCCATCAGTGGCCCTATATTCTTGTCCGTCTGCCATGCTATACTACCGGGTCGTGATCACTCGGGAGGTGATCACGGGTATATACTTACATACATATTATACATGATACATGTGGTGACTAAAGTCGGGTCGGCTTGTAGAGTACCCGCAAGTGGTTCCGATGAGGGGGCTGAAAGGACAGGTGGCTCCATCCCGGTAGAGGTGGGCATGGGTTCCCGACGGTCCCCGACTGTTACTTTGTGGCGGAGCGACAGGGCAGGTTGAGACCATCTAGGGGAGAGGTGGGCCTGGCCCTGGTCGGCGTTCGCGGTTACATCAATTAACACGCTTAACGAGATCTTGGTATTTGATCTGAGTCTGGCCACTGGCCTATACGCACTAACCAACTACGCGGGAACAGTTATGGGCACTCGACGACGTGGTATCAGCCGAAGCCTTCTTGACGTCAGCGACTGAGCGACGTGCGCCGGATTGGACTGGAACGCCTGCTCTTGTATTAGGGAGGCTAGGTCTGCTTCCGGCCGCCCACACAACATGCAGGTGTGCAATGGGCGATGGGCCCAGACCCCTGCGCCATAGGATTTAGACCGGCGTGCTAACCTCTCTGTTGTGCCTAGGTAGGGCTGCGACGTGTTGATCTTCCGAGGCCGGGCATGACCCAGGAAAGTGTGTCCGGCCAAACGGGATCGAGCGTGTTGGGTTATGTGGTGCACCCCTGCAGGGAAGTTGATCTATTCGAATAGCCGTGTCCCTCGGTAAAAGGAGGACCCGGAGTTGTACCTTGACCTTATGACAACTAGAACCGGATACTTAATAAAACACACCCTTCCAAGTGCCAGATATAACCTGGTGATCGCTCTCACACAGGGCGACGAGGGGAGGATCGCCGGGTAGGATTATGCTATGCGATGATACTTGGTGAACTTACCATCTATTCTCTTCTACATGCTGCAAGATGGAGGCTGCCAGAAGCGTAGTCTTCGACAGGACTAGCTATCCCCCTCTTATTCTGGCATTCTGCAGTACAGTCCATCGATATTGCCCCTTTACACAGATACCCATGCATATGTAGTGTAGATCCTTGCTTGCGAGTACTTTGGATGAGTACTCACGGTTGCTTTGCTCCCCCTTTTCCCCTTTTCCTTTCTACCTGGTTGTCGCAACCAGATGCTGGAGCCCAGGAGCCAGACGCCACCATCGACGACGACTCCTACTACACCGGAGGTGCCTACTACTACGTGCAGGCCGCTGACGACGGTCAGGAGTAGTTTAGGAGGATCCCAGGCATGAGGCATGCGCCTCTTTCGATCTGTATCCCAGTTTGTGCTAGCCATCTTATGGCAACTTGTTTAACTTATGTCTGTACTCAGATATTGTTGCTTCCGCTGACTCGTCTATGATCAAGCACTTGTATTCGAGCCCTCGAGGCCCCTGGCTTGTATTATGATGCTTGTATGACTTATTTTACTTTTAGAGTTGTGTTGTGATATCTTCCCGTGAGTCCCTGATCTTGATCGTACACGTTTGCGTGTATGATTAGTGTACGATTGAATCGGGGGCGTCACAAGTTGGTATCAGAGCCGACTGCCTATAGGAATCCCCCTTTCCAACTCCTTGGCCGAAGTCGAGTCTAGTCATTAGAAAAAACTTTTACTAACATGGTTGTGTGGCTTACGGGCCCACGTCGCCATTGGGTGGTGTTAGGATCTTTTACTCCTCGATCTATACTCTGGGACTCTGATCTCTCTACTATTCGGGTTAAATGATTTTGCTAAAATCTAACTTTAGGATCTCGTGATCACATCCACCCGAAGAGCCCCTTATTACAGATGATCGCCGGCTGCACCAGAAGATTCCTAAGATACTCTACGATGTTCTCTCGATACTTTGTGCCATCGCTTTTTGCAATTCCCTTTCATCGATAAAACCCCTATGGATGACCATGTACACTTGCCATTCGTACAATCATTCCCCGTTGATCTTGTTATTACAAGATACCCCGAAATTTTCTCTATGGTTCCAAGAATACTTTGTGCCTACTGCCTTGCAGTTCTTTGCCACCTAAATACCCCTACGGATAATTTATCGCACTTACCGAGTATCCGCTCATCCCAGTTGATTCATGTATTTCACAAAGGTCTTCGAAATACTATTCGATCTTTCGAAAATCCTCAGCAGCTTATTGCTCTTGAAATTCTTGCTTGCTTGCGTTATGGTTAATACCATAAGTCTAGTAATCTTACTGTCATCCTTTGTCATTGTCATTTTGAGTCCGTTGATTCAATATATTGCGAATGCTCGCAATCCTCATTCAGATCCTAGAATTCATCCTTCCGGCTTAGACGTCATTTTAAACATGAGCTGGATCTCGACCAATCAAAATTGCCACCGATTGGACCCCTAAGTCTACTCAACTTATCCATCCTTAATCAGAGCATTGCTGCTGATCCCTTGATATGGAAATTATAATTATTTGCCTTTGAGCTTTGAATTAGTCAGTTGTTTCTATAATCTGATCTCCTTGCATTCTTCCTCTGGTTGAGTATCGATGCTCACATCAGATCCCTTGAGGACCACCGGAACCTTTGTTGGGTTTTATCCGACAGCGTCCTTCCTATTCAATCACTTGGTAAGTTCTTTCCCTGATACATAATGCCATTAGTAAATCCTATTCTCGGATTTGGCCAACCATGCTCTGTTTTTGAGCCGGTGATAATTACTCTCGAAGCTTGTGGTATATGTTCCTAAACGCCCCGATGGGTTGAACCAATGCCTTCCCTAATCTGTATGAACCCGGGAACTTCTACAAGTCATACTCTACTAGTGTTATGCCAGATAAATTTCTACACTACAACTTCGTCGAAGGCGCGGAGTGATTGAAAGGTTATACATTGGAGAAGTGGGAGTCGACCTTGAACTTTGTGTTCATGCCCATGGAAACGATGTTGAGCTTATCATGATAGCTTCTCGTAACAATAATTATTCACTTGGCATAATTTGATCTTGTATCAATGATTTTGTCCTTTGCTATCGTGGTTCCGACCGTCATTGTTCTTCTTTGATCCCATTCTCGGACAAGTTAAAAGTACTTGCCTCCTGCGGATCATTACATCTGCCCAACCTCTATTTTGATCTACCTTCGAGTATTACCCCCTGGTATCTCGAGGATATCAACCCATTACACTACATCTTATGAATTTCTGATGAAGTAGTACCTTTCCCCGTCATAGTCACTCCACGGGTTCTGGGTTGTCGTCAACCGAGAACACCGATTGGTGAATCAAATCAACACTGTGATTCAGTACCTCTAGCACTTTGTTGTTGAGAAGTTTAATACTCCATCACGTCATTCCTAGCCTGATCGGCTACATCATTATCGTGCTAATTTTAACTGTGCTACCTGGTCCTTCTTCCCGGAGCAAAATTTTCGATGATGAGCTAAGCTTACGTCGACTTTCCTCGTCATATCATTTTGCCTTGAACAACAAGTTGGATTATGGGTTTGTGACGTACCCGTGGTTCCAATAACCTTTCGCTTCATCATTCCTTTGACTTGATGTCATCGCCGACCAATTACATCTCATGAAACCTCTCGACAAATGTGTTGTGATCATCATCAACATTCTAAGCATTTCCAGGATATCAATCGAATTCATGATGAGAGATATATCATCCTTGCCCCTCGATGATTGTGTTAACATCGACAACATTCTTGCATTTTCGTAACACAAAACTGGTTCACGATTTGTATTGTACCTTGAGTTCCTTGCCATCCAACTTATGTTATGTTCTACCTTGGAGTATTACCATCTTTTATGTCAAAATGTTGAGAGAATTTCGCCACCTCTTAAGAATTCTAGATATAGTAATACTTCTCGCCATCTCCGTTCATATCTTGCCCCCCCCCCCCCCGTTGTTTCTAACCGGGATACGAGCCATTTATCTTTGATGTGTAATTTCAAAACTTCTAGCAACCCTATTGCTTGAAGTTAATGGTTGATAGCTTGATTCTTAGTCTATTGGTTATTGAATCACCATTCTAACATCGATCGGGCTACTTAGTCCGTCCTTCCAGGTGCACGTTTTGATCAATGTTTACTCGTGGTTGTTTTCCTCGAACATACTTCGTTATCTACTTCGATATGTCCACTATTATCTCCTTGTTCACATAATTGTGGAAATCCATCTTTTTGGAAACCTCGATGAATTGTCGCTGACTCCATTAGCTACCCCCGCATCCTCTCCTTGGTTTAAATGATGTACTCTTGTTCAGAACTCGCTCCCATAGTTCATTTCCCGATTACATTGTCATCTCGTCAATTTGTGTTGCACCTTTTCTTCTCAGGTATCCTAAGTTTGAGGTATCCTGACACCAATCAGATCTGAATCTCGGTCACATATGCTGGTTGGAACATATTTTCAAGAGTTATATCATTGGTCTTTATATGACCCGGTAAGATGATGTCATACCCAGCACACCTGGCCGGAGGACCTATTGTTATAGTTTCCTTTTTAGCAAGCTTAGCGATTCTTCCATGAGGAAATCGTAAGACTTATTTTGTAAGTTGTTCCTAATGAATCCTTTGTGTATCCAAAGTCCGACCTTTGCTTGAAGACCATGTCAATGCTATCTCGAAGCATGTATGTGGTACTCCTATCATCAATAGGAACATTTGAAGCACAATGCTAAATTTTCTTTATCAATTATTCAAACACTATTGTTTGGGTAATCCCATGAAATTCCTCTCCCTTTACCTAAATGGTTTTCTACTTCTATCCTGTCATGGATATCATGCCTCGTTTGTCCTTGGGAAGGATATACCCCTGAAATATGTGTTTAAACACATTTTCCTTTCTATTGTTCTGTTTAATTTGATAATCATATCATCCTTTCCATTGTTTGGTTTAACCTTTCTTGAGGTCTATATGATCTAAGCAGTAATATTCTCCTGCTTATGTAAACACCTCGGTGTACAATTATGTCAGCAAGACCCTGTTACTATTGTTGAAAACATTCCGGTAACCACCGATGGACGAGAACTTTGCCTATTGGTCCGCCTCGTTCAATGAGCAGGAAAATGATTCTCTTCGTCCCTCGCCCTTGGTATCGATGTTGTTGCCGACATAACTGACACGCTACCCTCTGACATGCCTTGCTATTGTGACCGTGCAAGATGTCAGCCCCCTTTCTAATTTGAACCACATGGTGGGCCCATAACCCACAGTTCCACAGGATCGAAACCTGACTCTCCTGTACACCCTGTTGCCAAAGTTATTCCTAGAGCTTGACTCGTATGTAGTTCACGGGCCACCTGCCTAGTGATCTAATCTGGTATCAGACGCAATACTTTCCCATTGCTCTGAACCCCTTTCACATTTCGTATCAGGCAACGAACGATTGCCTATGTGCTTGAAACTTCTATTTTGCACCTTCTTACTTTGCTCTCGATAATTTCTTAAGTTTCAATTCGAGAGTTACTTTCCGCCACCTTCCCTAATGTTATCTACCAGATAAGCAACATTGTAGCGGTCCATTCTTCCGAAGTTACCCCTTGTCCTTCGTACATACGATGGAGTTCTCGAAGAAAGAATGTCGACTTCATCATGATGACCTGAAGCAGAGAAATGAAGACATCAACGTAATGGATCGACCTCTTCGAGAAGAGCCACCAAGACCGAGAAGATTCGTTAGAATTTCGTAACCAAATCCCTTCCCCCTCACTTCCCCTCTTAAATCTCGGGACGAGATTTCTTGTAGTGGAGGAGAATTGTGACGCCCAGATAATTAAGCTACTGTAAACCTTCGTTAATAATGCCAAGTCATCATGATTAAAATTTTGCTAAACCTCACTTGTTTCAAAACTTAGTTCAAATACAAATTCAAATAACAAGTCAAAATATAGTTTCACAAAACAGTGAATTAAAAATGTTCAAAGGGTTATAAATATTCACTAACTAATTAGCAAATAGCATCCAACATTATATAAAATATTTAATTTCCCTAAAACAATTAAAACGGTGACCAAAACAGCCTCATTAATCCATTTTCATTTGTGCACAATTCAAATGCATCCAAATGCTCTTCAAACCTTTTGTGGCAGTGCCTAAAATGGCTATGCTAATTTAGGCCAAGACTCATACTTAACTAAAAGTCATTTGCTTTTGTAAATAAAAATAAAACAGAAACAAAAAAAAGAAAAAGAAAGCGGAATTGGAAAATGAAACAACTACACTATGCACTAAGCCTACTACTGTACACTAGGCCTGCTAGCTACACTGAAGGCCCAGCCCAACTCCCCCCTCTCCTTCCTCCTCTGTTCACAGAGGGGAGGTGGACACCGGGCAGCCGCCAGTGGCCGTGATGGCCACGTGTCGGCCATCCGCCGCGCCCCTGTCGACCTACAAGGCGTCGCACCGCACCCCGAAACCCTAGCCCGCCTTCCCGTTCCCCACACACGCGTCGTTTCCTCTCTGCTCGCCTCGCCGAGCGCCTCCATGGCTGCGTCGTCAACATGCACGCGGCCACCGGCCACCATCCGCCACACCAACGGGTCCAGGAGGTCCACCATGGATGAGTTCGTCGCCTGCGCCCTCGAGACCAAGCCGGAGAGCCCCGCATCGCCGCCATCAAGTTCATCTTCGACATCCTGCATCGCCGGTCGCCATCATCGATTCGCTGCGCCCCGACCACCTCCGGCTGCCCTGAGCTGCTCCTCGTCACCGATGTGAGCACCTCCTCCGTTCCCCACTGCCCCACGAAGTGATTGTGCCACGTAGCTCGTTCGTCTGCACACCGTGGCGACGTCATCGTCCAAATCCATCCCGCTGCTGCCTATTCCCTACGGCTGCTGCGCTGCTGTTGCTGCCGGCTTCGGCTGCTGCTTGCTCTGCGTGTTGTGCTGCTCCTTGTACTACTACTGCTGCTGCTTCTGTAGGATGCCGCAGCCTTTTCCTCCCCCTGCGCCGTTGCCTGCTCTCGCACAGCCACCAGCGCCCGCTCACGCTTGTCGCCCTCCCGCTGCCGCCGCCGCTGACAGCCATGGCCGGAGCCCCGCGCGAGCTCGCCCCTCCGATTGCACAGCCCCGCGCCCGTCCCTCATGCTCCCATGCCGCGCCGCTCGCCGCCGTTCCGACCGGTCGGCCTACCGCGCCGGCGGCCCCTGTCTGTGCGCGGGCGTAGCCCCTGCCGGCTGCGCCTCTGCCAGATTGGGCAGGCCCCTGCTAATTGGGGGTTAGATTAGCACTAACCCCCTCCTAGTTAGCCACTAACAGTGGGCCCTGCCCCTGTTTAAATAAAAAAAGATATTTTCAAGCATAAATAAATAAATAATTAAATACTTAATTAATTTAATTAACTCAACCTAAATTAGTCTAATTAATTTGTTAGTTAAACTAGACAGACAATGACAGGGGGCCCTACTCCCTATTGACCAGTCAAAGTTTGACTGGTCAACTGGGTCCCCCTGGTCCCACATGTCAGCCCCTCTGGTACACTTCTGTGTACTAGAGTTGGGTGCACCTAGCATTTCACATTTATTTTCGAATTAAATTAAATTCAAGAAATGCATAAAACTTTAAAAATTAATATAAAATAAACCGTACCTTGGATGAAAATACTTTGTACATGAAAGTTGCTCAGAACGACGAGACGAATCCAAATACGCAGTCCGTTCACCCGCCACACGTCCCTAGCATAGCGAACGTGCAACATTTCACCTCCGGTTCATCTGTCCGAAAACACGAAACACCGGGAATACTTCCCGGATGTTCCCCCCTTCGCCGGTATCACCTAATACCGCGTTAGGGCACACCTAGCACCGCTCGTAGTCATGTCATGCATCGTCATGCTTATGTTTGCATTATATTTATTGTTTCTTTCCCCTCTTCTCTCTTGTAGACTACGAGACCGACACCGCTGCTACCCAGTACGACTACGGTGTTGACGACCCCTCCTTCTCGGCTGAGCTTCCAGGCAAGCCCCCTCCCCCCCCCCCCCTTGATCACTAGATATCGCCTATTCCTTCTCTCTAGTGCTTGCATTAGAGTAGTGTAGTATGTTACTGCTTTCGATTAATCCTATTCTGCTGCATAGCTTGTCATTGTTGCTACAGTTGTTACCCTTACCTGCAATCCTAAATGCTTAGTATAGGATGCTAGTATTCCATCAGTGGCCCTACATTCTTGTCCGTCTGCCATGTTATACTGCCGGGTCATGATCACTCGGGAGGTGATCACGGGTATATACTTACATACATATTATACATGATACATGTGGTGACTAAAGTCGGGTCGGCTTGTAGAGTACCCGCAAGTGGTTCCGATGAGGGGGCTGAAAGGACAGGTGGCTCCGTCCCGGTAGAGGTGGGCCTGGGTTCCCGACGGCCCCCGACTGTTACTTTGTGGCGGAGCGACAGGGCTGGTTGAGACCATCTAGGAGAGAGGTGGGCCTGGCCCTGGTCGGCCTTCGCGGTTACATCAATTAACACGCTTAACGAGATCTTGGTATTTGATCTGAGTCTGGCCACTGGCCTATACGCACTAACCAACTACGCGGGAACAGTTATGGGCACTCGACGTCGTGGTATCAGCCGAAGCCTTCTTGACGTCAGCGACTGAGCGACGCGCGCCGGATTGGACTGGAACGCCTGCTCTTGTATTAGGGAGGCTAGGTCTGCTTCCGGCCGCCATGCAATGTGCAGGTGTGCAATGGGTGATGGGCCCAGACCCCTGCGCCATAGGATTTAGACCGGCGTGTTGACCTCTCTGTTATGCCTAGGTAGGGCTGCGACGTGTTGATCTTCCGAGGCCGGGCATGACCGAGGAAAGTGTGTCTGGCCAAAGGGTATCGAGCGTGTTGGGTTATGTGGTGCACCCTGAAGTTGATCTATTCGAATAGCCGTGTCCCTCGGTAAAAGGACGACCCGGAGTTGTACCTTGACCGTATGACAACTAGAACCGGATACTTAATAAAACACACCCTTCCAAGTGCCAGATATAACCCGGTGATCGCTCTCACACAGGGCGACGAGGGGAGGATCGCCGGGTAGGATTATGCTATGCGATGATACTTGGTGAACTTACCATCTACTCTCTTCTACATGCTGCAAGATGGAGGCTGCCAGAAGCGTAGTCTTCGACAGTACTAGCTATCCCCCTCTTATTCTGGCATTGCAGTTCAGTCCACCGATATTGCCCCTTTACACAGATACCCATGCATATGTAATGTAGATCCTTGCTTATGAGTACTCACGGTTGCTTTGCTCCCCCTTTTCCCCTTTTCCTTTCTACCTGGTTGTCGCAACTAGATGCTGGAGCCCAGGAGCCAGACGCCACCTTCGACGATGACTCCTACTACACCGGAGGTGCCTACTACTACGTGCAGGCCGCTGACGACGGTCAGGAGTAGTTTAGGAGGATCCCAGGCAGGAGGCCTGCGCCTTTTTCGATCTGTATCCCAGTTTGTGCTAGCCATCTTATGGCAACTTGTTTAACTTATGTCTGTACTCAGATATTGTTGCTTCCGCTGACTCGTCTATGATCGAGCACTTGTATTCGAGCCCTCGAGGCCCTGGCTTGTATTATGATGCTTGTATGACTTATTTTATTTTTAGAGTTGTGTTGTGATATCTTCCCGTGAGTCCCTGATCTTGATCGTACACGTTTGTGTGTATGATTAGTGTACGATTGAATCGAGGGCGTCACAATCTTCATACCTAGTTCAATCTTGTTACTGGCAAGCCTCTTTACTTGTTCTCTAATACATCATCCCGCAACTAACTAATTAGTCACATTGCTTGCAAGGCTTATTATGATGTGCATTACCGAGAGGCCCCAGAGATACCTCTCCGATACTCGGAGTGACAAATCCTAATCTTGATCTATGCCAACCCAACAAACACCTTCGGAGATACCTGTAGAGCATCTTTATAATCACCCAGTTACGTTTTGACGTTTGATAGCACACAAGGTATTCCTCCGGTATTCGGGAGTTGCATAATCTCATAGTCAAAGGAATATGTATAAGTCATGAAGAAAGCAATAGCAATAAAACTTAACAATCATTATGCTAATCTAACGGATGAGTCTTGTCCATCACATCATTCTCCTAAGGATGTGATCCCGTTCATCAAATGACAAGACATGTCTATAGTTAGGAAACTTAACCATCTTTGATTAACGAGCTAGTCTAGTAGAGGTTTACTAGGGACACTGTGTTTTGTCTATGTATCCACACATGTATCAAGTTTCCGGTTAATACAATTCTAGCATGAATAATAAACATTTATCATGATATAAGGAAATACTCCCTCCGTTCCGAAATAATTGTCGCTGGGGGGTCTTTTCCGACCAGGTGAAAAGTAGTGAAATTACAAAACTGCCCCCGAATTGAAATCGCGCTCAGGTCGTCGTCTTTCTCCATCGCTCCTTCCCTCCGCCAGGACTCCGTCGCTCCTCCCCTTCGCCAGGCGGAGGAGGACTCCGTCCCTCCCCCCCCTTCGCCAGGCTCCTCCGTCGTCCGCATCTCCGGCGTCCTTCCCCGCCGGCTGCCTGCGCCGCTCCAATCGAGAGCCAGATCCCCTCTTTGATCGCCCTTCCCCGCTGCGATCAGAAGCTCCCTCGCCGGCGCTCCACCCCAGACCTCCAGGCGCCATAGCTCCACCTCCATCCAGACCAACGCAGGCGCCCAGGCGCTCCTCCTCTCCATGCCCAGGGACTCCTCTCCATCTCCAGGGACTCCTCCTCTCCAAGTCCGCCCAGGTTGAGGCGAGCTG
This sequence comes from Triticum aestivum, assembly GCF_018294505.1. NCBI lineage: Eukaryota > Viridiplantae > Streptophyta > Magnoliopsida > Poales > Poaceae > Triticum > Triticum aestivum. Next base: position 136,476,628 of record NC_057814.1, on the reverse strand, counting down.
GAGCTAGGCTCGGCTGCTGCCCAGGCTCTCCTCATCCCAGGCTGTCCTCACCCCAGGCCCAGGTTCATCTCCTCTCCCCAGGCTCCGCTGCTGTCACTGGAAACAGCTTGATGATCATACTGCAAACACAAACACACATTTCTCTGTTGAGGATATCATCTCCAGGAGTACATAAATATGCTGTCATCAGAACCATACTGTCATGATTACTGCAAACATACTATCATCAGAAACACACTGGGGACAGTATTTGAGTCCCTAGTATACTGAAGATCTACTCCTGACGATAGATATGTTAAAGTAGTCATCAGTACTAGGAGTGATTTTTTGATATGCTCAAGTTGATCAAGATATGCAGACAAAGAGAGTACTGCAAGAGAATAGTGCCTAATTCTCTAATACTCCTGGAGATCAGATTGTCTAGAAATAATTAAATGATCATTTGGGTACTGACAAAGATATGTTGTACCACTGACTTGGAGTACACTGAAGATGATTGAAATAATTAAATGTACTGAAATTGCAGTACCATTTTGCTTTTTACTCCAACAATTTGCATCATGCTGATATGTTTATCTACGAGTGGAGTAATGGAGTACTTACTCTGCTTAAGAGGAAAGCAGACCCATGTCTTGTTTAGACTCGTGTGTATTTGGCCACCTGAAAATCAGACTCATGTGTATCATTAAGCAGTTCTACCCTGCATCGACTGTTCACTGCAAAAAGCCAAAAATAGCAGCATTAATAATCTGCATCCATACATCATGTTAGTTCATCAGTAACTGATCTAAGCCAGCACGATGTGAAAACAAATGCCCAGCCAAGAGCACTGCATGTATAGTGCAATCCACTGTCCACACCGCAGTTCCAGAAATCAGCAGAGACCCACAGGCCACTCTAGCGGCGCTGCCGTCACACAAACAGCCGTTTCAACTTTGAACGACATCGACCAAGCTGAGTATTTAAACGGCATCGACCAAGCTGAGCATAAACAAAATTACCAATATTGCCTGAACAGTTTCCAGGGCTTGGCATAGTTTGCCAGGTGTTATACGTGGATCCGCCATATCAAAAAATACCTAGCGAAGGGAATACATGGCCGGAGGTCACAAACATGATATTTAATCTGAAAACATCAAGCTCAGTAGATAGATGGAACAACAGACTAACCATATTGGTCTCCACTGAAGTCAAATCAACTGTGAACTGTTTGATATAGTCATGTATGGTTATAGTCATGACATGAAGTACATTATACAATGATGTTCAATTATTTCTTTAATATAGTCATGTACGTTTTACATTTGGGTGCAAGTTAACTAACATAAGATAGATTACCTTGTGCTTCTACTTGTACTTCTACTTCATCTTACATATTCATATCTTCAGGAGAAAATGGATCTCCCAGACCTCAACTTCACTCCACCTACAGAAGATGTGGATGAAATGGATGAAGATGCAGAAAATGAAATGGAAGGACATGTAGGAGAAGAAATGGAAGGAGATACAAAAGAGGGGATGGAAGGAGATGAAATAGTTCAAAATCCTGGTACAGTTATAGTTGATCATTCCATCATTTCATCACTTGATCATTCCATCACTTCATCACTTGATCATTTCATTTAATCATTTCTCTGTTGTATGTCTTGGTACAGGTGTTGGTCAAGTTGCTAGGAAATATAAAACCCTCAATGACCAGAAAAAATTTGCTGCTTATGTAGCAATGCATACACTGTGTATGAGTAGAGGAGGCACTTTTTTGGGAACTGATAAGCAAGACATTGCAAAAAAATTTGGAGTGGGTGTTTGGAATATACAAAGAATTTGGAGGAAAGCAAATTAGCAAAGGTAAAGAGGTGGATGTTTCTAATAAAAAAAGGAAATTCTGGAAGAAAGCCTAAGGACATTAACCTAGAAAAAATCCTAACGATCCCATTAAACAAAAGGTCTAGCATTAGGTCACTTGCCTGGCAACTGGGATGTAGCCCTACCACACTTCATAGAAAGTTCACGTTAAACTTGATAAGGAGGCATACAAACGGTGTGAAGCCAGCTCTAAAGGACCAGAATAAGAAGGATAGGATGAAATTTTGTTTGTCGATGCTTGATGAGGCAACAACAGCAACTGCAAGGCCTAAGTTCAAGACTATGCATAATGTTGTCCATATCGACGAAAAGTGGTTTAACATGACAAAGAAGAATAAAACATATTATCTGCTGGATGGGGAGGAAGAGCCTACGAGGCCTATAGATGGCAACTGTATTGGCAAGGTGATGTTCTTGACGGCCGTTGCTAGGCTGAGGTGGGACAGTGAAGGAAACGTGACCTTCTCTGGGAAAATCGGTATCTGGCCATTCATGAAGGAAGTTCCTGCTCAAAGGAGAAGCGACAACAGGCCCAGAGGTACAATAGAGACAAAATCAATAAAGGCCGACAGAAAAGTGATGAGGGAGTTCCTGATAGAGAAGGTCTTGCCAGCAATACAAGCTGTTTGGCCCGAAGGTGATGCTGGACAGACCATCTACATTCAGCAGGATAATGCTAAGCCCCATATCTTGCCAGATGACCCGGAATTTCTAGAAGCTGACGCAAAAACTAGGCTTGACATCAGAATAATACAACAGCCTCCCAACAGTCCTGATTTGAATGTGCTTGACCTTGGGTTTTTCAACTCGCTCCAATCCCTGACAGATTGTCTGAGTCCTAAAACACTACAAGACCTTATTAAGGGTGTTTTGGAGGAATTTGAAGGCTATGACGTTTACAAGCTCAACAGAATTTTCCTAACTCTGCAGACGTGCATGATTGAGATCCTGAACCATGCAGGGGGCAATGGGTATAAAATACCCCATGTAAACAAGGAAAAGCTTGAGGGGCTTGGGCAACTACCTCAAAGATTATCATGCCCTCCAGAGGTGTATGCAAATGCCCTGCACAACTTAGGGCTAATGGAGAGGGTTCATTAATGGAATATGAGCTTGTGATGATGCTTGCGGTGAGGTTGTGATGCTAGTGATGATGCTTGTGATGCTAGTGATGATGCTTGCGATGAGGCACTGATGCTAGTGATGAGGCTGTGATGCTTGTGATGCTAGTGATGAGGCTGTGATGCTAGTGATGATGCTTATGATGCCAGTGATGATGCTTGTGATGCTAGTGATGATGCTTGTGATGCTTGCGATGAGGCTGTGATGCTAGTGATGCTTGCGATGAGGCTGTGATGCTAGTGATGATGCTTGTGATGCTTGCGATGAGGTTGTGATGCTAGTGATGATGCATGTGATGCTTGCGATGAGGCTGTGATGCTGGTGATGATGCTTGTGATGCTTGCGATGAGGCTGTGATGCTGGTGATGATGCTTGTGATGCTTGCGATGAGGCTGTGATGCTAGTGATGATGCTTGTGATGCTTGCGATGAGTCTCTCATGCTAGTGATGAGGCTCTGATGCTAGTGATGATGCTTGTGATGCTAGTGATGATGCTAGTTGCTTGCGATGAGGTTGTGATGCTAGTGATGCTTGTCATGTTTGTAATAATCCATATTTGAGTATGTTGGAGTACGCTGTTTGTGTGGAGTATGTTGGAGTATGTCTAACTCCACTTGTATGTGTAACTCCATTTAAAATGTTACTCCATTTGATTTTGCACTTTTACTCCATGTATTTTTTTACTCCATACTCCATTTGTATGTGTATATTTCTACTACTCCATTTGTATGATCATTCTATGATAGGAGAGGAGTGAATTAGAGAAGAGTATGTGTCATAATCCATAGTCCTTTAGTTTTAATTAATTAAAGAAAAGGACTTGTTGTTGTTGCTGCTATTAAAGGAAAGGACTAGGAGGGGAATATGAGAGGAAAGGAGTGGAATAGAAGAGAGAGGAGTGGAGTGGAATAGGAGAGGAGAGGAAAAAGTTTAATTTAATTTTAACACAAAAGGTTTGATTTAGTAACAGAAAAGGTTCAATTTAAGTTTAATTAACAGAAATGTTTAATTAGATTTAACTAAAAGAAAAGGTTTAATTTCCAGTTAATTAAAATTATCTAAGAAGAGGAGAGGATAAGATAAGAGAAGAGAGGAGAGATAAGAAGAGAGAAAGAAGAGATAAGAAGAGAGAAGAGAGCAAGAAGATGCTCCTGCAGAAGAGGAGTAGAAAGTTTCAGTTAGTTAACTGAAACTACTCCTACAGAGAAGATACTAAGAATATGAACTACTGCTAATCCTCTTATTGCAAGCCAGCAAATGTGCTCACTAAATGGAGTATTCCCTCTCAAAATTGAACATTGGTAAAACTGAACATTGGCATGTGTAACACTGTACTCCTAGCAAATGTGCTCACTAAATGGATTTTTATTTTCAGAACACATTGGTAAAACTAAACATTGCTAACATTGATTTTCATTGACAGACGCAAAGAATGGTCATGTAGACATTCAGAAGTTAGGCAATTTGACTCGACAGTGTATACAAACAACAAGGAAGTGTTCATATAGCACATTCAGGTGGAAACAAAATCACAGGACAACTTAAAGCTGGCCACCATCTCTCTCTCTCTCTCTCTCTCAGAGCAGAGCAAACTCAAAACTGAAATGCATTTTTGCTCTCACAAAAGAAAAAGAGAGGGAGGACGGCAAGTGAGGCTCACATTGCATCGTAGTTGAAGTAGGACTCGCTGGTGATTTTCAATCGGCGCTCACACCACACGGTGCTCTGTCCCCTCCTACTGCCACCATATGGTTCGACCTAGGTGAGCCTCGGCCTCCACCACCCCGTGTCGCACCGTGGTGTGCTGCCGGACGGCGAGCACCCGGCAACCCAGGCTGCTCACACCGGCGTACGGGCTCGGCGACCTGACGGACAGTCACAAGAACAAAAGCAAATTCAGAGCCTGAAACAGATGCACAAGCAGCAGCAGTAGTGCACAATAAACACACGAGCACAATGAACTCCAGATAGTCCTAAACTTTTATTCCATTACTGAACACTGCAAGGTGATGTTCTGAAAGTTTAGGAGTAGTAACCATTTTAAGCCAAAGGCACAATGAACACACGAGCACAATGGTTACTGAAATTTATCATAAGCAGCTGCATGCATCATCTACTCCTAAACTTCCAGAGTACACGCCGTACAAGCCGCCCTACAAGCAGTAGTACTCAAAAATTTACAGAAATTTATCCAGTGTACTCCTAAACTTTCAGAGTACAAAACTTCATGCATCATCTCTGAAATTTACAGAAATTTATTCAGTGATGTGCAGGCCAGCGGCGGGTGGGTTACCTGATGTGCAGGCCAGCGGTGGGCGTGAGGTAGTCGGAGACTCCTTCTCCGGCAACGTCATCTCGGCATCCCACACGGCGCGGTCCTCGCGGGACTGCACCAACCCGTCGCCAACAGTCCTGCTCGTCGTGGCCTCGTGGTTGTGGCTGCTCCTGTCAGCCAGCGGCGCGCTGGCGGACGGCGGCAACGGCAGTGCGTGTCGCCGTGCCCTGTCACGCAGTGCGTGCCGCCGTGCCCTGTCCCGCAGTGCGTGCCGCCGTGCCCTGTCCCTGGGACGCCGACGACGTCGCCGACGCAGTTCCCATTCTGCCCGCAGCGGCCGCCGGCGGTCGGGCCCTTCCCATGCGCAGCGAGCCGGAGATCCCCGCCACCCTGAGGAAGGTGGAGCAGCCGCGCTTCAGATCCAGCCGCCGGAGATCCCCGCAACCCTGAGGAAGGTGGAGCAGCCGCGCTTCAGATCTAGCCGCTGGAGTAAAAATGAAATCTTGAAGAGGGAGAGGCGACGGTGTATGGCAACATGGAAAGGCGGCGACGACGCGAGAGGGAGAGGCGGAGGCGCTGCGTGCGGGGTAGAGGCGCCGGCAACGCGTGCGACGGAGAGGCGCCGGTGGCGGTGAGCTAGGGGTTCGAGAGCCAGCGAGCGAGTGGCTGAGCTAAGCGAGCGAGAGAGTGGGAGGGTAGTTTCGGAAACGACAGAAATGTCGTAACGCGGCGGAAATTGCACTAGAAACTCACAATTATTTCGGAACGGAGGGAGTATAAAATAACAACTTTATTATTATCTCTAGGGCATATTTCCTTCAGTCTCCCACTTGCACTAGAGTCAATAATCTAGTTCACATCATCATGTGATTTAACACCAATAGTTCACATCACCATGTGATTAACCCATAGTTCACATCGCCATGTGACCAACACCCAGAGGGTTTACTAGAGTCAGTAATCTAGTTCACATCGCCATGTGATTAACACTCAAAGAGTACTAAGGTGTGATCATGTTTTGCTTGTGAGAGAAGTTTAGTCAATGGGTCTGCCACATACAGATCCGTATGTATTCCGCAAATTTCTATGTCTACAATGCTATGCATGGAGCTACTCTAGCTAATTGCTCCCACTTTCAATACGTATCCAGATTGAGACTCAGAGTCATCTAGATTAGTGTCATAGCTTTGCATTGACGTAACCCTTTACGACGAACTCTTTGTCACTTCCATAACCTTTCCTTAGTCCTCTTTAGGTACCTAAGGATAATTTTGACCGTTGCCAGTGATCTACTCCTGGATCACTATTGTATCCCCTTGCCAAACTCATGGCAAGGTACACAATAGATCTGGTATACAGCATGGCATACATTATAGAACCTACGGCTGAGGCATAGGGAATGACTTGCATACTCTTTCTATCTTCTGCCATGGTCGGGTTTTGAGTCTTACTCAACTTCATACCTTACAACTCAGGCAAGAACTCCTTTGACTGATCCATTTTGAACTCCTTCAAAATCTTATCAAGGTATGTACTCATCGAAAGTCTTATCACGCGTCTTGATCTATCTCTATAGATCTTGATGCCCAATATGTAAGCAGCTTCACCGAGGTTTTTCTTTGAAAAAAACTCCTTTCAAACACTCCTTTATGCTTTCCAAAAAAATTATACATCATTTTCGATCAACAATATGTCATTCACATATACTTATCAGAAAGGATGCAGTGCTCCCACTCACTTTCTTGTAAATACAGGCTTCACCGCAAGTCTATATAAAACTATATGCTTTGATCAACTTATCAAAGCGTATATTCCAACTCCGAGATGCTTGCACCAGTCCATAGATGGATCGCTGGAGTTTGCACACTTTGTTAGCACCTTTAGGATCGACAAAATCTTTTAGTTGCATCATATACAACTCTTTTTTAAGAAATCCATTAAGGAATGCAGTTTTGACATCCATTTGCCAGATTTGATAAAATGCGACAATTGCTAACATGATTCGGACAGACTTAAGCATCGCTACGAGTGAGAAAATCTCATCGTAGTCAACACTTTGAACTTGTCGAAAACCTTTTGCGACAAGTCAAGCTTTGTAGATAGTAACACTACCATCAGCATCCGTCTTCCTCTTGAAGATCCATTTATTCTCAATGGCTTGCCGATCACCGGGCAAGTCAACCAAAATCCATATTTTGTTCTCATACATGGATCCTATCTCAGATTTCATGGCCTCAAGCCATTGCAGAATCTGGGCTCATCATCGCTTCCTCATAGTTCATAGGTTCGTCATGGTCTAGTAACATGACTTCCAGAACAGGATTACCGTACCACTCTGGTGCGAAACGTGCTCTGGTTGACCTACGAGGTTCGGTAGTAACTTGATCTGAAGTTTCATGATCATTATCATTAGCTTCCTCTCTAGTTGGTGTAGGCATCACGGGAACGGTTTTCTGTGATGAGCTACCTTCCAATTCGAGAGAAGGTACAATTACCTCATCAAGTTCCACTTTCCTCCTACTCACTTCTTTCGAGAGAAAACTCCTCTAGAAAGGATCCATTCTCAGCAACAAAGATCTTGCCTTCGGATCTGTGATAGAAGGTGTACCCAACAGTTTCTTTTGGGTATCCTATGAAGACGCACTTCTCCGATTTGGGTTCGAGCTTGTTAGGTTGAAACTTTTTCACATAAGCATCACAATCCCAAACTTTAAGAAACGACAGCTTAGGTTTCTTGCCAAATCACGGTTCATACGGTGTCATCTCAATGGATTTAGATGGTGCCCTATTTAATGTGAATGCGGCTGTCTTTAATGCATAACCCCAAAACGATATTGGTAAATCGGTAAGAGACATCATAGAACGCACCATTGAGGGTGTAGGGGCATCCAGGTGCTGAAAATCCTATCTCCTGTTAAATATAGATGGCAAAAGGCATAAAGCAGTGGGTGTGCCTGTACAGTTCATGCGATCTCTTTTGAATGATTTTTTAAGACAGAATACCAAATATGTACTGAAGAACAGGTACTGAACCTTGCAAATCCATCGTTGATAGAAAGGAGCCAGACTTCCTGCGCAGATAAATGAGGTCAGCTTGCCCCAAAACAAAAAAGGCACCATTGCTGCAGTAGAATGTCACTTGCTAAGAAGGGCCACCATTGCCGCGGTCAATGTTGTCTCTGAATCAGCCGAGGCGGCACCTACGGGAGGGAGGACGTCAATCTAGCACTCCTGCAAGTCATGGCTATCAATGGAGGCCCTACCCGATGTCACTACCAGCCCAGCCCTTCGAGGCCGAAAAGAAAAACGTTTACCGGCTGGAGACCTCCCTGGCACGACGTCCACTCCATGGATGAGTTGTCGGTAAGAGCGTCCATCCAGGCGAGAGCCCGCGGATGCGTGGTGGGGAAGTTGAGCGGCAACGAGAAGGGTTGGCCGCTCAAGGGGAGCCTTCCTGGCCTTCTGTCGAGGCACCCGACACACGACGGCAAGGTAATCGCCGAGAGTGGATGGGGTCGATGTCAGCGCAGTGGCATCCGCTGCGAGGCGCTCTTCTTCCAGGGCGGGGGCCCCTACGTCGGGGAAGCCGAGACAGCGCTGAGGCAACCGCCTGTGGGTCTTGTTGCAAGGGGGCACGCCCTCGCCATCGCTTAACTTAATAAATCGCAAGCGGTCCGGAGAGAAATACCAGATTGTAAGAGCAACTGAATCGATAAGAGTAACTGTGTAGTGGGATTTGACGGAGATCGGAGAAGATGAAGAGGAAGGGGAATCCGCTGCCGCGGGGAACTGGTGAGGCGCTCTGTTGGGAAGGGTGCGATGGGAATCGCCACAGACGAAAATAGACATGCGTGGGCAGCCTCTCTCGCCGGTCCTACCCGCGGAAACAGAAGCTAACATGGCTGTTTACATGGCTATTTTCTAGTGTGGTTGGTCCCACATGTAATCCTCCAACTAAATGTTGATGTGGCACTGATGCTGATGTGGATAGCTTGCATGTCAAGAGAAATAGGGTAGTGGGGATGAACTATTTAGGTATTATAGATGTGTATCACTACGATCGAGATTCAATAAACCATTTACATTGGGTGTATGACCATAGAAGGTTTTATTCATGTAAACAGAACAACAATTATTATCTGACTTAAATGAATAACCGTATCACAATAAACATGATCCAATCATATTCATGCTTAACGCAAACACCAAATAACATTTATTTAGGTCCAACACTAATCCCGAAGGTAGAGGGTGTGTGCGATGGTGATCTTATCAACCTTGAAATCACTTCCAACACACATCGTCACCTCGCCCTTAACTAGTCTCTGTTCATTTTGCAACTCCTGTTTCGAGTTACTAATCTTAGCAACTGAACCGGTATCAAATACCCTGGGGTTACTATGAACACTAGTAAAGTACACATCAATAACATGTATATCAAATATAATTTTGTTCACTTTGCCATCCTTATTATCCGCCAATTATTTAGGGTAGTTCCGCTTACAGTGACCATTCCCTTTGCAGTAGAAGCACTCAGTTTCAGGCTTAGGTCTAGCTTTGGGCTTCTTCACGTGAGTGGCAACTTGCTTGCTATTCTTCTTGAAGTTCCCTTTCCTTTCCTTTGCCCTTTTTCTTGAAACTAGTGGTCTTGTTAACCATCAACACTTGATGCTCTTTCTTGATTTCTACATTCGCTGATTTCAGCATCGCGAAGAGCTCGGGAATCATTTTCGTCATCCCTTGCATATTATAGTTCATCACGAAGTTCTAGTAGCTTGGTGATAGTGACTAGAGAACTTTGTCAACCAATATCTTATCTGGAAGATTAACTCCCACTTGATTCAAGTGATTGTAGTACCCAGACATTCTGAGCACATGCTCACTAGCTGAGCTATTCTCCTCCATCTTGTAGGCAAAGTACTTGTCAGAGGTCTCATACCTCTCGACATGGGCATGAGTTTGAAATACCAATTTCAGCTCTTGGAACATCTCATATGCTCCGTGGCGTTCAAAACGTCTTTGAAGCCCCAATTCTAAGTCGTAAAGCATGGCGCACTAAACTATCAAGTAGTCATCATATCGAGCTTGCCAAACGTTCATAACATTTGCATCTGCTCCTGCAATAGGTCTGTCACCTAGCGTTGCATCCAGGACATAATTCTTATGTGCAACAATGAGGATAATCCTCAGATCACGGACCCAGTCCGCATCATTGCTACTATCATCTTTCAACTTAGTTTTCTCTAGGAACATATAAAAAACATAGGGGAGCTACAACGCGAGCTATTGATCTACAACATAATTTGCGAATACTACTAGGACTAAGTGCATGATAAATTAAAGTTTAATTAATCAAATTACTTAAGAACTCCCACTTAGATAGTCATCCCTCAAGTCATCTAAATGATACGTGATCCAAATCAACTAAACCATGTCCGATCATCATGTGACATGGAGTAGTCATCAAAGGTGAACATCTCTATGTTGATCATATCTACTATATGATTCACGTTCGACCTTTCATTCTCCAGTGTTCTCAGGCCATGTTTGTACATGCTAGGCTCGTCAAGTTTAACCCGAGTATTCCGCATGTGCAAAACTGTCTTGCACCCATTGTATGTGAACGTAGAGCCTATCACACCCGATCATCACGTGGTGTCTCAGCATGAAGAACTGTCGCAACGGTGCATACTCAGGGAGAACACTTATACCTTGAAAATTTAAGTAAGGGATCATCTTATAATGCTACCGCCATACTAAGCAAAACAAGATGCATAAAAGATAAACATCACATGCAATCAAAATATGTGACATGATATGGCCATCATCATCTTGTGCCTTTGATCTCCATCTCCAAAGCACCGTCATGATCTCCATCGTCACCGGCTTGACACCTTGATCTCCATCATAGTGTCGTGGTCGTCTCGCCAACTATTGCTTCTACAACTATCGCTAACGCATAGTGATAAAGTAAAGCAATTATATGGCGTTTTCATTTCGTACAATAAAGCGACAACCATAAGGCCCCTGCCAGTTGCCGATAAGTTTTACAAAACATGATCATCTCATACAACAACGTATATCACATCATGCCTTGACCATATCACATCACAACATGCCCTGCAAAAACAAGTTAGACGTCCTCTACTTTGTTGTTGCAAGTTTTACGTGGCTGCTACAGGTTTCTAGTAAGAATCGTTCTTACCTACGCATCAAAACCACAATGGTGTTTCGTCAAGTTTGCTATTTTAACCTTCAACAAGGACCGGCCGTAGTCAAATTCGATTCAACTAAAGTTGGAGAAACAGACACCCGCCAGCCACCTTTATGCAAAACTAGTTGCATGTCTGTCGGTGGAACCGATCTCATGAACGTGGTCATGTAAGGTTGGTCCGGGCCGCTTCATCCAACAATACCGCCGAATCAAAATAAGACGTTGGTGGTAAGCAGTATGACTATCACCGCCCACAACTCTTTGTGTTCTACTCATGCATATCATCTACGCGTAGACCTGGCTCGGATGCCACTGTTGGGAAACGTAGCATGCAATTTTGAAAAAAAATCCTACGCTCACGCAAGATCTATCTAGGAGATGCATAGCAACGAGAGGGGAAGAGTGTGTCCACGTACCCTCGTAGACCGAAAGCAGAACGTTTGTTAACGCGGTTGATGTAGTCAGAGTTCTTCTTGTTCCGACCGATCAAGTACCGAACGTACGGCACCTCCGAGTTCTACACACGTTCAACTCGATGACGTCCCTCGAACTCTTGATCCAGCAAAGTGTCGAGGGAGAGTTCCGTCAGCACGATGGCGTGGTGACGGTGATGGTGAAGTGATCCACGCAGGGCTTCGCCTAAGCACTACGTGAATATGACCGGAGGCGTAAACTGTGGAGGGGGGCGCCGCACACGGCTAACAATGTTTGATGTGTGTTCTAGGCGCCCCCTCCCCACGTATATATAGGTGGGAGGAGGAGGGGAACAGCCCTAGGGCGCCCCAAGTAGGAGGAATCCTACTTGGGGGCCTAGTCCAATTCGCCCCGCCCCTTACCATGTTTTCCGGAGGGAGAAGGAAGGAGGAGAGGGAGAGAAGGAAGGGGGAGGCCGAATCCCTCCCCTTCCTTTCTCTCTTCCCCCTTTTCCTTCCCCTTCCTATTCGGCCTACATGGGGGGCGCAACAGCCCATGTTGGCTGCTGCGTTTCCCCTCTTGGCCCAATAGGCCCATATCTTTGTCGGGGGGTGCCCGAAACCCCTTCCGGTGACCCGATATGTACCCGGTACCCCTGGAACACTTCTGGTGTCCGAATATCATCGTCCTATATATGAATCTTTACCTCTCGACCATTTTGAGACTCCTCGTCATTTCCATGATCTCATCCGGGACTCCGAACAACATTCGGTCACCAAATCACATAACTTATATAATACAAATCATCATTGAACGTTAAGCGTGCGGACCCTGCGGGTTCGAGAACTATGTAGACATGACCGAGACTCCTCTCCGGTCAATAACCAATAGCGGAACCTGGATGCTCAAATTGGCTCCCACATATTCTACGAAGATCTTTATTGGTCGAACCATTATGACAACATACGTTATTCCCTTTGTCATCGGTATGTTACTTGCCCGAGATTCGATCATCGGTATCTTCATACCTAGTTCAATCTCGTTACCGGCAAGTCTCTTTACTCGTTCTCTAATACATCATCTCGCAACTAACTCATTAGTCACATTGCTTGCAAGGCTTATTATGATGTGCATTACCGAGAGGGCCCAAAGATACCTCTCCGATACTCGGTGACAAATCCTAATCTCGATCTATGCCAACCCAACAAACACCTTCGGAGATACCTGTAGAGCATCTTTATAATCACTCAGTTACGTTGTGACGTTTGATAGCACACAAGGTATTCCTCCCGTATCCGGGAGTTGCATAATCTCATAGTCAAAGGAATATGTATAAGTCATGAAGAAAGCAATAGCAATAAAACTTAACGATCATTATGCTAAGCTAACGGATGGGTCTTGTCCATCACATCATTCTCCTAATGATGTGATCTCGTTCATCAAATGACAACACATGTCTATGGTTAGGAAACTTGACCATCTTTGATTAACGAGCTAGTCTAGTAGAGGCTTACTAGGGACACTGTGTTTTGTCTATATATCCACACATGTATCAAGTTTCCGGTTAATACAATTTTAGCATGAATAATAAACATTTATCATGATATAAGGAAATATAAAATAACAACTTTCTCTTCATTGGTGGTGGTTACTGTTCTGGTGCATTGGTCCTATGAGGCCTTGGCATGATGACTTCCCAACTGTCTACTACAACAAGTTGTTTTCGGCTCCCGCGAGGGAGAGGCGATGACGACGGCGCATCTTCAGCTCGCTTCGGTGCTTGTGGTCGTTCTAGGTGGCCTAATACGATGGACATGTATCAATAACCAACACTATCTTCGCGTTGCTCGGTAGAGAGCCAACCGTGCAAGCCGCCATCCAGGGTCATAAACCTGACATCCCAGGATCCACATCGCCCACCATCGACAGACTACCATATCGCCACCAACCATCCAATGTAGAAGTAGAGAGCATCCTCAACCCCCTCCCCTGGCGCAAGACATGGGCGGAGGTGGGCGATGGTTGGCCCTGTCCGATGGACCTGGCCTTGCAGCGACTCCGTAGAGAGCAGATCTCCTGGAACGGTTCCTTCAAGGGGGAAAGGACACCAACATGCCACTGCCGCTCGGCTTAGAAGATTAGACCAAAATTTTCACCCGAAGCCAAAGGTGGAGGGGTGCCGTCGACAATGCGTGCCGAAGGCCAGCGGAAACATCGATGGGGAGGAGACACGGTGGAAGGGGGTTACAATGGCGCACAACCTAAATCCCCATAGTCGCCGGAGGTTACACAATTACCGATATAATGGAGGCCTCTTTCAAAATAAGTATATATAGTACTCCCTCCGTTTCAAAAACACATATATTATGGGGAAACGTTCCTTTTCATCCGGCTGATCCACACGACGCGTAAGCCAGCTCGAGCGATCGACACGCGTCCCATGGCCTGGGCCCACGCGCAACTATCTCTCTTCGTTATCCCCACACAGCGAACCGCACAGCCACTAGTTTTCTTCTCGTCTCCCCTATCCTTCGTCTTCCTCCGTTGATTTTTCCTCTATCCTTTGCCCTCACCTTCCTCTAGATCAGAGTAAACGCCAACAAGTCCATGGCCGCCGCTGTAGGAAGATTTCTGCTCTCCATTCGTGTGCACCTTCAGGAGGAAAACCATCGTCTTTTTTCTGCATGTGCTACTCCTGCCCGCTGCTGCAAATCAAAAGGACGGCCACCGCTCGCTGCAGTTGCTGCACGGGGCAACGACAGTCGCTGGAGGAAATTTGGATGCTGCAATGAGACAACCATCGAGGATGCAGCGCTCGCTGGCGGCTTGTGGGGATGCGATAGTTTCTCCGGGCGCTGCAATGGAGCGATCACTGGCGACTCCCGGCGTTGCGACGGAGCTCCCGACGCTGCAATGGAGCGGTCACCGGCAACTCCCAGCGCTGCAATGGAGCGATCGGCGGCGGCTGCCAGCGCTGCAATGGAGCGGTCACCGACGACTCCTGGCGCTGCAATGAAGGGCTCGACGACGGCTGCCGGCGCTGCAATGGAGCGTTCGCCGGCGACTCCGGGCGCTGCAATGGAGCGGCCGCCGGCGGCGCCCCGGTGCTGCGATGAAGCACTTTGACGGCGGCGGTTGTTGCAGCACACATGGGAGATGTCATGTGTGTTGCTTTGTAGCATCATCGACGATCGACGGCCAACGGAGGACACGGTCGGAGGCAAGCGGTGACCAACTGCCCCGATGTGAACGGGGCGAAGTGCGGGCGAGCGATGCGGGATCTGCAACGACCAAGCGACGATTGTGATGGGCGCATCTAACGGCTGTGGGGGCGGCTTAAGTTCTCCTTTAATCATCCAGATGATTTGTAGCAGCCCCCTATCTTATGGTATGGAGAGCGTAATAAATTACATTGGATTACTAGTTAGACTAGTTACAATGGGTAGTAACTTAGACTAGTAACATGCAAATGTTACTAGTCTATGTTAATACGTCTATAGTGGGGAGTAACATATGTGTGGTGTTATGCAACACTTCTTTTATTAGGTTGTAGACTCATCTTATCTTGATATGTGTGATATTACAGTAACTAGCTATGTTATCACATGCCTCTCTTTCCTCTTTAATTACCCGTCACATCATCTGTTTTGCCTAGAGATGTGTGATGTTACCACCTATATTACTCTGTCATCCTGAATTTCCCACGCACCCTGCCTCTGGAGTTGCGCCGCCGCCGAGCCGCTTCTCCCCGCCGCCCCCTGTCCGTAATCTGCACTGCGGTCGAGCCATCGACCCGCCGACGCCCCCGCTACAAGCCAAACCGGACGGCAGAGGCCAAGCAGCATGCACCGCCACCTCCCCCGCTGCCGCGCGATGCCTCTACCACCGCCCCCGCCTCCTCCGAGGACGCTGGGGATTCCCAGCAGGCGCCTCTTCGCGCCCCTCCCGCCCGCGCCTCCTCTGCATTCCAGAAGGTACGCCCCTTCTCCCCCTTCGTTTCTTTGTCTTACAGGTTATAGTTTTGCGGAGCCTGAGTACGGCTATGTTGCTAGATGCATATGTGTATCAGTGTATGGCGATATGGCATTTTCCATTACGTGTATTTGAAATACGGAGTACATTATACTAGTCAATGTTTTAGAGGATGCGAAGATGTTGCTAGCTTCTTAGCTGCTATTCCATAGCCTGTCTTGTTCACCAAATGTCAAATATGTACGGTCTTTAATTTCTTATGGGCATGACAGACAAGATAGTACATGAACATTGAACAAATATAATTGCAGTTTTGCTATTTCACATCTAGATGTAATATATTATCTCACATCTAAGCCTAGAACCGTTCGATCTATACCTGATTATTTATGAGTGCGCTGCGTCCCGTGTCGCCGTTGTTTCGTTTCCTTCAGCTCATGTGTGCCGCGTACGTTGTTTGTTTTTTGTTTGGCCCATTGTCCATGCGTATGCTTGGGCTTTGTTTTTCGTGTGCGTTTTCTACTCGGTTGCTGCGAGGAAGTTAAATGACAGGCAGAGTACTTTGTCTTTTTTATTTTTGATTCCCTTTGTTCATTTCTATCTTCTCACTTCTCTTTGACTTTTGACCCATCTACAAGCCGCACAAGTACAAAGGAGAAAGCGACCAGATAGATGTGGTGGTGGCTTGCTCCACTCATAAAAGAAGGGTCTGGCGCCTGCCTTCTTGACTCTCTATTCTTTTTTGTTTTGTTTTTGTTTTTGTTTTGTTTTGTTTTTGTTTTTATTTTCTCTTTTTCTTTTTTTGAATTCATGTTTTTTCAGATTTGCTAAGACATATTTAGATGAGATATAGTTTTCTCACCATACGATCTAAAGCTTTTTTGTGCAAATTTTGTGATCATTGTTTGCGCGTGACTTCCTTCCGTGTGTGTGTGAGAGAGAGAGAGGTGCGCTGGCCTTTTTGTCTGTGTCTGGGCCCGGCTAGGCCGGTTTTTTATGTATGCGTCCGTGTGGAGAGTGGACCGCTTTTGTTTTTGTTTTCAGTGTGCTTTGGGGCGAGCAATTTCATAAGTATGTTTTAAATTCTCAACATTTTAAGTGCTGTCTCGTCTAAGTTTGTCATTGTTTGATTTAGTTTCTGCCATTTTCATGCAAGCACTCTATCTTTTGGCCTCGCTTGTCAATGTTTGTTGCATCAGGTTTGCTATTTCACATCTGGATGTGAAATAGTACCTCACATATAAGTGCATTTTCATATGATAAACTTTGCTATAAGATTTGTTTATTTTTCCTTGTTTGTTTTTTCCTTATTTGTTTTTTTTCATTTTTGGTTTTAAAACTTTTGTTTTTTGTTTTCTTTTTTGGTCTTTTAAATTCATGATTTTTAAAATTCTATAAGTTCTTTTTAGTTCATGTTTAATTTAATTCTCGTAATTTGCATGAAAGCACTCTACCTTCCGCCCCGCTTGTTGTTGTTTGTTTATTGTGTATCCTGTTGTTGGCTCAGTCACGTTCGGCTCCGCTTTTGTCGGCCCTCGACTCGCGACTGGGGTTTGACCTTTTTTGTCCCAGTTGCAAGTACGTCCTCAACTCGCAACTGGGGCCCAACGTTTTTTGAACGAGTTGCAACTCCGCTCTTGACTTGCAACTGGGGCCCAACCTTTTTTTCCTAGTTGCAAGTCGACCGTCGACTCGCAACTGGGGGCTGGCTTTTTTTATAGTTGCAAGTGCACCCTCGACTCGCAATTGGGGCCCGAACTTTTTTGTCCCAGTTGCAATACCCCCATCGACTTGTAACTAGGACCTGACCTTTTTTTTGTCCCAGTTGCAAGTCCACCCTCAACTCGCAACTGGAGTCTAGCCTTTTTTGTACGAGTTTCATGTCCACCCTCGAGTCGCAACTAGGGCCTGACCTTTTTTCCCTGTTGCAATTGCACTCTCGACTCACAACCGGGTCTCGACACTTTTTATCCTAATTGCAAGTCTACCCTTGACTCACGACGGGGCTCCGACCTTTTTTGTCCCAGTTGAAAGTCCACCCTCGATTCTTAATTGGGCCCCAACCATTTTTGTCTTAATTGCAAGCCCGCTCTCGACACAAATGGGGCTAGACTTTTTTTCCAAGTTGCAAGTCCACCTTCGACTCGCAACTGGGGGCCAACCTTTGACGAGTTGCAAGTCGACCCTATACTCGCAACTAGGGCCCAACCTTTTTTTTGTCTGAGTTGCAAGTTCACACTCGACTCGCAACTGGGGCCCAACCTTTTTTTGTCCGAGTTGCAAGTCCACCCTTTACTCGCAACTAGGGCCCAACCGTTTTTGTCTGAGTTACAAGTCCACCCCCGACTCGCAACTGGGGCCCAACCTTTTTTGTCCGAGTTGCAAGTCCACCCTCGACTCGCAACTAGAGCTCAATCTTTTTTGTCTGAGTTGCAAGTCCACCCTCGGCTCGCAACTGGGGCCTGACCATTTTTAGTCCCAATTACCACCCTAGATTCGCAACTAGGACCCGACCTTTTTTCCCAGTTGCAATTCCACCGTCGACACGCAACTGGGGCTCGACCTTTTGTTGTCCCAGTTGCAACTCCACCCTTGATTCGTAACTGGGGTCCAACCTTTTTGGTCCCAGTTGCAAGTCCAAACTCGACTCGCAACTAGGGCCCGACCTTTTTTATTCCCAATTGAGAGTCCATCCTCGATTTTCCATATGGGGTCCGACCTTTTTTTGTCCTAGCTGCAAGTCCACCCTCGTCAGCGAACATACTATAGATGAGCCGACCCAAATAGCTAGGATACGTTTTTTGTTTTGTTTCTTTATGTTTTTTATGTTTCATTTTTCTTCAATGGTTTTCCTCTGCTTTTAATTTTTCTATTTTTCAAAAATTGTTCTCATTTTTATGATTCTTTTTCCATAAATTCACAAGTTTCAATAAATGTTTCAAATATGTAAATTTGTTAATTTTTCCAAAATTGTTGGTGTTTCTCAATTTTCTAAAACAAATCTAAATGTGTTCAAAATTTTGTTCTCTTCTTTTTTATCTATTTTCTCTATTTGGTTTTCTCAATTTTTTTGTTTTTTCCTGTTTGCTTTTAGTTCAATGTATATAAAAAAGTTTGCTTTTAGCTCATCATATATAAAAAGGTTCACCATATATCAAAAAAGAATTTTCATTGTATATTGCAAAAAAAATTGTGGGTGTTCAAAACATGATCATCATATGTTAAAGGATTGTTCACCGTACATTAGATTTTTTTGGCAATCATTAACATTTTTATAATTTAAACAAATTATGTAAATTCGTGAACATGTTTTCACCAAACTTTGTTCCTTACTGAAAATTAATTATAAAATAATAATAGTGAAAAACGCAA
The DNA here is from genome assembly GCF_018294505.1 of Triticum aestivum. Taxonomy (NCBI): domain Eukaryota; kingdom Viridiplantae; phylum Streptophyta; class Magnoliopsida; order Poales; family Poaceae; genus Triticum; species Triticum aestivum. Next base: position 136,457,393 of record NC_057814.1, on the reverse strand, counting down.
AAACCAAAAGACAAAATAAAATCGTTAGTAGCCTAGAAGCTAGTTCTGAGAGATGTACTTGTAATGTATAACGATCGGACGCAACAGTTAACAAATCGATGTTAGCACTACCGATCAATTTTCTTTCGGAAAAAGCTAGCGATCAGTTTTTATACGGGTAGCTAGCGACCAGATTGTTTTTAGGGAGCTAGTGACCAGATTTGCGTACAGGCCAGCCACACAAGAAGGACGCAGGGTGAGCAGGTTTTTAGTTTTCGGCATTGACAAATTAAAATCAAACAAAAAGGATAAACAGGGGGAAAAAAGGTGGCGCTGACATCATACTTAGATGTGAGATATTATCTCACATCTAGATGTGACATAGACGGCCCCGAACCAATTGTTAGAGGATGAGACTATTCTTTGCCTTTTTTTTGGAGGAACAACGATTGTTTGCTAGGGCTGTAGTTTGCGGATTTCATTTGGGCTGGTGCTGGGCATTCACTGAAGGGACTTCTGGCCCAGAATTATCAGGGAGTATCGGGTTTTATTTTACTGGAATTAATTTTATGGCTCAAACGTTCACTGCACTGTCCCAAAGTGTGATGCAGCCTGCTCTGTCCGATTACACGTCGCTGCAGCGATTCTTGCATCATCATGACATCATCCATGATTTGGCAACATTACCGGCCGTCACGCTCTAGTGCATTCCTTTATTTTTATCTTTGAAAATGTTAATTCCACTATACTCCCCGATATGTGCATCTCCCCACTATATTCCTTTATTTAGCTTTTGATGGTTCGGCGTTCTCTGGGGTTGGGCTAAGCCTGTACGTAACGAGACTATACTCTTGTACATTTACAAATGGTTGATTTTTCTTTCTTGTAATAGTTGTTTGGTGCATTAGAATATTTTGAGGACATTAGTTTATGTGTTTATCTCTTTTGTAGAGAGGTGCATGTTTGGTATCTTTGCCCTGGTGAGCTGAATGATCAGTCCCAACTAGAGATGTATAAAAAGCTCCTTTCTCCTGCTGAAAAAGAGTATGCTGACTCTATAAATGAAACAACGTTGCGGAAACATGCTATGCTGTCATGTGCATTGAAGCGCACCACCCTCTCAAGATGTATGTAATCACCAACTGCCTATTGCACTGTCGGTCATGTTTAATTGAAGTTTCATTCCTGTTTCTATCATTCAAAATACCGTGTTGCTATATTCTTGTTAGTAGGAGTTAGGGAAATTGGCTGCTGATGTTAGATTCACTAGTGTACATTGCTTACAATTAACAACACATAGGATCCTCTCCTTGGGTGGTGGTAACTATAAAAAAACTTTTCTTAGTCTATATACTGTAATTATGGGGACAACTCGGTATTGTTGTAACAAAAACAGTTTAATATTTCTGGAGAGATTCAGCTGTTTTATGCAATTTATTGCTTTAGATGCAATGAGACCATGAGTTATTCCCTTTGAACTTTTGCCTGTATATAGGTGCATGACTTCCATTCGTGCATTCATCTGTCTTAAATATATGGAGAACATATGATTCAAGATGAACAATGTAACTTTTGACCTCTTGCATCCACGCATGGCTTTTTCTTTTCTCAGGTAACACTTTAGGACCTATTAGGTGTACAATCACTTTATGATGCATATGCAGTTCTCGTAAATAATCATAAAAATGGAGAATGAAACCATCTGCCTTTTGACTTGTAATAACACGGAAGCTTGGCACGCTGCTCCATGTTTGAATTTGTCAGCATTTTATCTTGTCAACAATTGGAACATATTCTTGTTTTGTTTGTTGTTACTAATAGTGGAACAGGAATATTGATATGCTATTGCTTATTGCCATTTTTTTAAACTAGACTAGATACAGATTCTAAAATCGATCCGAGGTCATTTGCGTTTAAGTACAACAAATTTCGCAAACCTGAGGTAAGAGGTTAGGCTTCAGTGGTTCTTTTTTCGGCAACTTCAAGCCATGTAACTAACATGCCTTTTTTTCCATGTTTGATCAGATATTGTGGCCATCTGATGATACTGTGGAGCTACCCTTGCGTTTCAACATTTCACACACTAGTTCTTTGATTGCCTGTGGCATTGCCATGGATGCTAATGTATGTTCTTTGTTCCTGTGACAGCTATAAGTGAGAAAGACACGACCATGTTTCTGTTTCTGTGGAAGTTATTCAGTTGATATTGCTATATTATACCCTGTTTCAGATTGGCATCGATATTGAAGAAAAGAAGCGGAAGACAACCAAGAGTATTTTATCTCTTGCTCGTCGTTTTTCACCGCTTCGGAAGCTGATTATCTCGCTGAGATTTCTGATTCGTATGCTCAGGAAAAGGAATTCTTCAAACTATGGACTCTTAAAGTTAGTGAGGCTCTCTTTAGCCCTCTACTATATAGCCCTTTCGTATGCAAGCACTTCATTGCACGGTACATTGTGTAGAACATTGAGAAGTTATGGTATTTCTTACTACAAGGCTAGAATATATCAACTGCTCCATCACATAGTCTAAGATATCACCTAAACAGTTAAAACACGCTATGCATAAAATAGTTAGTAGGTAGTGTGTATACATCACTTTTAATGTGACCCATCCAAGCATGCATTATTTAGGCCGTTTAATGACAATACTGAACAAAAACACATGATTTCAGGATTATGATAGTAAACAACTCGTATCTTTGGACAAGAGGAATGCTAGAACACAAATTAATTTTATGCACTTGCGATATTAAATCAATCATTAAAATATCTGAATCAAAAAATAAATAGAACTTACCTCATTCTCCTAGTTGACTTTGTTGTTCTTTGCTATAGAATTTAGGTTTAATACATGTACCTAGTGCTAACTTGCTGCACCACATATAGTTGTGTTTAATAAATCAAATTGAAGCACACGTATGGGCATCTTATGAATGGTCCACTTGCCAAAAAGGAATGTTATGAGAAGAATTTGCACCAAATATTGCCCTATTTTGAATTAAGTATTCACAATTCTGGTTACTGATACGATGTTGCAAAATAAATTGCTTACATGGAAGCATTATTGATATCTAAATTTATAGGAAGCATATGTAAAGGCTCTTGGATTGGGTTTGTCAGGCGCTCCACTCAATGAATTTTCAATCAAGTTAGAAACAAGCAAGGGAATTCGGGTTTCTAAGGTAATGTAGTTTCGACATTCCCCCTTTGTTGTTTTTTTAACATATAATACATGTGTGAGGGAGCTTCAGAACCAATGGTCAGATGTCATGTTAAGAAAATTTTAAGAGTGCTGCTATGGGACGGTATACCGTTGGTTCATAAAACAACTGGGATAGCATCTCACCCTCTATTTTGTCCATATCTGTCAGCGGTTGAAATGTCTGCCACTCTCTCACACATATCCTGTCAACCTTGTTTTCTCACTGCACTGGATCCACCATGTTCCAAAATATTCAATAGAAGTTTCACACATGTTTTGCACATTTTGACGTGTTCTGCAGTAGGTTAATCAGGTTTTGTCGTACTCCAAACTATGTTTCACAAAACAATTCAATACATTTCATATGGATCTGAACCAATCCAATACTCCCTCCGTCCTTGAAAGAGTGTACTTCCAACTTTATTGGAAAGTCAAACAATTTTATGTTTGACCGTATTTATACAATAATAGACCAACATTTATGCCATCAAATTAGTAGCATTAGATTCATGATAAAATATATTTTCGTCATATACCAATTTGGTTTCACAATCATTGATATATTTTTGCACAAATTCGTTCAAACTTTAAGATAGTTTGACCCTCCAACAAAGTTGGAAGTACACTCTTTCAAGGACGGAGGGAGTAAATTTAAGAAAGCCTTGCGGTTGTTTGACATTTCCTTTATCATTTCTCAGATGTGTTTCACACTTCATGGTTCCATGCAAGATTCACAATAAATTCTCAAATTTCACAGAAGTGTCACATATTTACTAGCAGAAATCAATATTTCAATAGAAAAATAACGGGGTAAATCTCCAAATAAGAAAGCAAAATAAGAAGAAAGCAGAAATTAATATTACACGCGTGAGGTCTACCATGTGCTGTGCAATCACGCCGACACAATCGAGCCATTGCCTGCACACCAACTCAATGGTAGATGCCTATCCCCTTTTTTGGCTTTTGGATGGGAATACCGTCCTATATTGATTTACTTTTAAGGAAAAGTATCTGGTTTTATTGCATCATAGGACATCACAGAAATCAGGCGCATTAGGTTATTGCAAATTATATTTTGATCTGCCTTGACTTTTGTTGGATTTCCCAGGCATTGAAAGTATGTAACGATTCCAACTCTGGGTGTGATCACCTGTCTGAGGATTGGCTATTTGCACTCGCGGAGCTAAATAGTTCTCATTACATGGCAGTTTGTTTGGAGGCTGACTCAAGATGTCAAGGTTTGTATTGCCAGCCTGGGGACAAAGAGTTTGGTTATCTTCGTTCTTTCAGTCACTCCATTTACTATTGATGTATATATGTTTCAGGTCCTGAAAATAGTCCAGCGCCAGTAGGATTAAAAGTATGGAAGACCATACCATTTGTAGAAGACACACTTGTCTCTGGAACAGAAGCTGTTAAACTTGTTGCTTGACCGTACGATGTCACCAGATCACAGTATGATGCAAGATTTGGTGTTTCACCAAGTAGGAGGCTAAACACTGAGAATTCTTGAGGCGTCAGTTAACTCTCTATGCCCGCAATATTTGGGGTACTCAGGAATTTTGCAGGTTCTGCTTCACTTTTCCCCTCCTGTTGGTTCCCTGCGGCAGTCCTTTTTTTATCGATCTGGTTCGGCTTATGTACTTGCTGCCAGATTGCTCGTTGTTGATTTTTGACAACAATAAAAAATGTCATGTGATTTATTCGTCAATTATCTGGAAATCTCAGGGTGATCACTCGTGATTTTCGGGAGTATTAGAAGAATCAACTTTACAAATAACTGTTCATATGCTCTTGTGTTGAAACTGAAGTACTGAACCGATGATCTTAGGACAGTGTTGGATGTAAGCAGTTATTTGCAAAGCTGCCTTTTGTGTTTAGCACAAAAAACACGAGTTTAGCACATCCAACACAATACGTTTTTTGTGTTGGATATGCTAAATTCGTGTTTCTTGTGGGGAGAATCTCACGTTTTTGTTGGAAAAGTATGGTAGGCACCGAAACTGCGATTGCACTATGACAAGGTGGCTGACGTAGGTGAAGATAGTCATGGTGTAGCCCCAGTATCCACACACGTTGAATCGATATAATAGAACTGGAAACTACTTTTGTTTTTTCCCTTGAATCTTGCTGGAAACTGCTGCTACGTGCGCACTCGTGTATGTCCAGTTATCTCCAAGCTGACCTTTGAGAAGAGACGAGCGGCCATTGTCTCCATATCCATAAGCTAGCGTAGGGCACCTCAGCCTCCAACACATGGCTCCCCATGTGTCACGGTGCATGCAGCCCTACCTCTACACCCAGACCGATTATATTACCCTCCACCGCAACCCACGGACCCCAAAGGATATCCAACAACAACTACGGCAACATCCAACACCATGACGCTTCTCTTGCTGCACGCCTTGCTGCTTGCAAGCGCGGCTGTGGCAGCAGCAGCATCTGAGATCGGCGACACCGCAGGCGGCAACGCCACCACGGCTCAAGGCCTGTGCAACGGCGCCGGATGCCAGCCGCCGCCGCAGCCGCTGCCAATCTACGGCGGCCCTCCGCCGTCGCAGCCGTCGAGGACACCGCCCTCCCCGGGCATGCAGGCGCCGTGCCCGCCGGTGACACCCGTTTGCTGCGGCGGCCAAAACACGCCTCAGCAGCCGTACTACCAAGCGCCTCCGATCGGCTACCTTCCCTACTACAACGAGTCTGCTTCTTCCGTGCTCGTGCCACCGACTCCCGTCGCCGCCGTTGCGTATTACGTGATCGTACCATGTCTCTTGCTTTGGGTTATGGTGTAACGGTGAACACTGAAGCCTCGTCCAAAATCAAAAGAAGATGGGGACTCGCCATAAAGAAAGCTGTACTAGAAGAAAAGTGCGTCTTGCCGCACCGTTGTTCGCTTTGTCGTTGTAAAGCTGGTTCTATAGCGGAAGTACCTTCTCAAGCTCAAATGCTCCTGGCATGAATAGTAAAATTAAAAAAGTAGAAAATAATTTCAAAATATTCTGTTCTTTTGGCAAAGTTTAAGAAATGTTTAGGGTGATTGCAATGTTTTGTTATGACACATCGCATTGGTGGAAGCCATGGTAAAAAGGAAAAAAAATTCAGAGCTCAAAAATGCGTTCTAAAGTACCATCACTAGGTTTTTCTTTTTTTTTGCGCGCGAGTACCGGTTTTTTTGTTGGGATCCTCAAGAACAGTCTTTCGGAACTTGTGGTTGGGTGCTGCTACGAACCCATCTCAGCGATGCAACCAGCGGCCTCATCAGCCGGCACGCGATGCATAGGACAGCCACCACAATGTTTCCGGTCTCAACCAAAAAAGAAAAAGTTCAGCAAACAAGAAAATTCAAATCAAACTTTGGGGACCGAAACAAAAATGCAAACCAAGTCCAACTAAGAAGTAGATAAAAATATAGGCAAAACAAAACCAAGACCCAAAATAACTGATTTTTTTTTAAAGAAGATATAATTTAAATTCTGCATTCAGGATCAGATGGTAAATCACGGGGATGCCCAGTGTCGTAACAGGCTTATTGGGGCGGGCACCGCTCTCGCATAATTAGCGAGCGTGTACCACTCCTCATTTCCCATTGCTGCCTGAAGGATCATGCTTTTACCAGTCGCGCCTCGTCCCTTCTTAAAGACCTCCCCTCAACGCGCTCACTCCCTCCGGCCGAGGTGGGACTAATATGTCTGCAGCCTCGCTGAACCCTCGGTCCCTCGCTGCTGGACAACTTTTGAGGAGGCCAATTCTTAAACCTGCCACGGGCCGTCAGGCGTACACAAGTGGGCCGGTCATTAGGTAAAACATTTAGCCCACGCTTGTTAGCCTTCACGTTGCAGAAATAACAGGGTTTATAGATTAAGATCTAAAAATTCAACAAAGGGGATGTAGCTCAAATGGTAGAGCGCCCGCTTTGCATGCGGGAGGCACGGGGTTCGATCCCCCGCATCTCCATTCTTTTCTTTTGTTTCTTTTGGTTTATCTGGGCCTTAATTAAACAATTCACTTCATTTTTTTAGGGGAACTCTGAAGCTTTTTATTAACCGTCACAATGTTTTCTTTGTTTCTTCTGGTTTATCTAGGCCTTAATTAAACAATTCCTTTCATTTTTTTAGGGAGAAACAATTCACTTCATTTTTTAGGGAAACGTTGAAGCTTTCTCTTAACCGTCACAATGTTTTCTTTGTTTCTTCTGGTTTATCTGGGCCTTAATTAAACAATTCATTTCATTTTTTAGGGAGAAACAATTCACTTCATTTTTTAGGGGAACTCTGAAGCTTTTTATTACCGGTCACAATGTTTTCTTTGTTTCTTCTGGTTTATCTGTGCCTTAATTAAACAATTCCTTTCATTTTTTTAGGGAGAAACAATTCACTTCATTTTTTAGGGAAACGTTGAAGCTTTCTCTTAACCGTCACAATGTTTTCTTTGTTTCTTCTGGTTTATCTGGGCCTTAATTAAACAATTCATTTCATTTTTTAGGGAGAAACAATTCACTTCATTTTTTTAGGGAAACTCTGAAGCTTTTTATTAACCGTCACAATGTTTACATCGACGAACAAAAGATCATTGGACTGACCTAAACAAACATAGTCTCCTGCATCTTCATTTCTTTTTTGTTTCTTCTGGTTTATCTGGGCCTTAATTAAATAGTTTATTTCATTTTTTAAAGGAAAAAATCACTTCATTTTTAGGGGAAACTCTGAAGACTGAACAGGAGACCATTGGACTGGCCTAACCAAACATAGTCTCCCGCGCTCCATACTAATTATTGCGCCATTGTTGAAGCATTTTTCCTTACTTCCTCAAATCATATCTAGCAATATTTGTAGATTGAATCATATCTAGCAAGATTTGTAGATTGCTGACAACACTTGCCGTGGGATTATTTTTCCTTACCTTTTCTGTCATGTCTTTTGAGCAGAAGCTCCTCAATAACATGTGTGGGTCTCGCTTGTCAACACGGCTGCATGTGCGACTCAAATTCCTCTAAGATCATGGTGTTCTTGCTAATATGCCATGGCGAGCCCTCCCAAACATGATCACGACCCGCTTGGTTTTGAACTCTTCAACAAACATGTTTTTTTTCAGCGACCGAGCAATCAAGTCCCTTGGGTTGCCCTAGGCCGGGTGTAAAACGATGGAGATCGTCCGGACATGGAGTAACGTGCGGTGCAGAACTTTAACTGCCAGCAACCGCTTCAAATCACCTTCCTCTTCCAGGTCGTTGATCACCAACGGGTGTAACGCCCACGATGCGGCTATATCTCCCACGTGTCGAGGCACGACTTAGAGGCATAACCGCATTATGGTTTTGTCGCAAGAAGGGTCATCTTCACACAATCCCATGTAATGAACAAGAATGGGATAAAGAGTTGGCTTACAATCGCCACTTCACACAATACATAAATAAATTCATACATCATTCAAGATACACACATAGACCGACTACGGTCAAAGCCAAAAGAAAAGAAGATAACCCAACTGCTAGATCCCTGATCGTCCCAACTGGGCACCACTACTGATCAACATGAAAAGAAACATAGTAACGACCAAGGTCCTCGTCGAACTCCCACTTGAGTTCGGTAGCATCACTTGCACTGGTATCATCGGCACCTGCAACTGTTTGGAAGTATCTGTGAGTCACGAGGACTCAGCAATCTCACACCCGCGAGATCAAGACTATTTAAGCTTATAGGAAAGGATGGGGTAATGAGGTGGAGCTGCAGCAAGCACTAGCATATATGGTGGCTAACATATGCAAATAAGAGCGAGAAGAGGAGCAACGGAACGGTCGTCAACTAGTAATGATCAATAAGTGATCCTAATCTCCTACTTACGTCAAACATAACCCAAAAGCCGTGTTCACTTCCCGGACTCCGCCGAGAAGAGACCATCACGGCTACACACACGGTTGATGCGTTTTAATTAAGTCGAGTGTCAAGTTCTCTACAACCGGATATTAACAAATTCCCATCTGCCACATAACCGCGGGCACGGCCCTCGAAAGTTTATACCCTGCAGGGGTGTCCCAACTTCGCCCATTATAAGCTCTCACGGTCAACGAAGGATATTCCTTCTCCCGGGAAGACCCGATCAGTCTCGGAATCCCGGTTTACAAGACATTTCGACAATGGTAAAACAAGACCAGCAAAGTGTTGGAAATATGCCCTAGAGGCAATAATAAATTGGTTATTATTATATTTCCTAGTTCATGATAATCATTTATTATCCATGCTAGAATTGTATTGATAGGAAACTCAGATACATGTGTGGATACATAGACAACACCATGTCCCTAGTAAGCCTCTAGTTGACTAGCTCGTTGATCAATAGATGGTTACGGTTTCCTGACCATGGACATTGGATGTCGTTGATAACGGGATCACATCATTAGGAGAATGATGTGATGGACAAGACCCAATCCTAAGCCTAGCACAAGATCATGTAGTTCGTTTGCTCAGAGCTTTTCTAATGTCAAGTATCAGTTCCTTAGACCATGAGATTGTGCAACTCCCGGATACCGTAGGAATGCTTTGGGTGTACCAAACGTCACAACGTAACTGGGTGGCTATAAAGGTGCACTACAGGTATCTCTGAAAGTGTCTGTTGGGTTGGCACGAATCGAGACTGGGATTTGTCACTCCGTGTAAACGGAGAGGTATCTCTGGGCCCACTCGGTAGGACATCATCATAATGTGCACAATGTGACCAAGGAGTTGATCACGGGATGATGTGAGTTACGGAACGAGTAAAGAGACTTGCCGGTAACGAGATTGAACAAGGTATCGGGATACCGACGACCGAATCTCGGGCAAGTAACATACCGATAGACAAAGGGAATTGTATACGGGATTGATTGAATCCTCGACATCGTGGTTCATCCGATGAGATCATCGAGGAGCATGTGGGAACCAACATGGGTATCCAGATCCCGCTGTTGGTTATTGACCGGAGAGTCGTCTCGGTCATGTCTGCCTGTCTCCCGAACCCGTAGGGTCTACACACTTAAGGTTCGGTGACGCTAGGGTTATAGAGATATTAGTATGCGGTAACCCGAAAGTTGTTCGGAGTCCCGGATGAGATCCCGGACGTCACGAGGAGTTCTGAAATGGTCCGGAGGTAAAGATTTATATATGGGAAGTCTTATTTTGGTCGCCGGAAAAGTTTCGCACTTTATCGGTATTGTACCGGGAGTGCCGAAAGGGGTCCGGGGGTCCACCAAAGGGGTCCACCAGCCCCGGGGGGCCACATGGGCTGTAGGGGGTGCGCCTTGGCCTATATGGGCCAAGGGCACCAGCCCCAAGAGGCCCATGCGCCAAGAGATAAGAAAAACGGAGAGTCCTAAAGGGGAAGGCACCTCCGAGGTGCCTTGGGGAGGAAGGACTCCTCCCTGGCCGCACCCTTCCTTGGAGGAAGGGCCAGGGCTGCGCCCCCCCCCCTCTCCCTTGGCCCTATATATAGTGGGGGGAAGGGAGGGCAGCAATACCTAAGCCCTGGCGCCTCCCTCTCCCTCCCGTGACACCTCTTCCTCCCCGCTTGCGCTTGGCGAAGCCCTGCCGGGATCCCGCTACTTCCACCATCACGTCGTCGTGCTGCTGGATCTCCATCAACCTCTCCTCCCCCCTTGCGGGATCAAGAAGGAGGAGACGTCGCTGCTCCGTACGTGTGTTGAACACGGAGGTGCCGTCCGTTCGGCGCTAGGATCATCGGTGATTTGGATCACGACGAGTACGACTCCATCAACCCCGTTCTCTTGAACGCTTCCGCTCGCGATCTACAAGGGTATGTAGATGCACTCCTCCCCTCTCGTTGCTAGATTACTCCATAGATTGATCTTGGTGATACATAGAAAATTTTGAATTTCTGCTACGTTCCCAACAGTGGCATCATGAGCTAGGTCTATGCGTAGTTTCTATACACGAATAGAACACAAAGTAGTTGTGGGCGTCGATGTTGTCAATTCTTCTTGCCGCTACTAGTCTTATCTTGTTTCGGCGGCATTGTGGGATGAAGCGGCCCGGACCGACCTTACACGTACGCTTACGTGAGACAGGTTCCACCGACTGACATGCACTAGTTGCATAAGGTGGCTAGCGGGTGTCTGTCTCTCCCACTTTAGTCGGAACGGATTCGATGAAAAGGGTCCTTATGAAGGGTAAATAGAAATTGGCATATCACGTTGTGGTTTTACGTAGGTAAGAAACGTTCTTGCTAGAATCCCATAGCAGCCACGTAAAACATGCAACAACAATTAGAGGACGTCTAACTTGTTTTTGCAGCATGTGCTATGTGATGTGATATGGCCAGAAGATGTGATGAATGATATATGTGATGTATGAGATTGATCATATTCTTGTAATAGGAATCACGACTTGCATGTCGATGAGTATGACAACCGGCAGGAGCCATAGGAGTTGTCTTTATTTTTTTGTATGACCTGCGTGTCATTGAATAACGCCATGTAAATTACTTTACTTTATTGCTAAGCGCGTTAGCCATAGAAGTAGAAGTAATCGTTGGCGTGACAACTTCATGAAGACACAATGATGGAGATCATGGTGTCATGCCGGTGACAAAGATGATCATGGTGCCCCGAAGATGGAGATCAAAGGAGCAAAATGATATTGGCCATATCATGTCACTATTTGATTGCATGTGATGTTTATCATGTTATGCATCTTATTTGCTTAGAACGACGGTAGTAAGTAAGATGATCCCTCACTAAAATTTCAAGAGACGTGTTCCCCCTAACTGTGCACCGTTGCAAAGGTTCATTGTTTCGAAGCACCACGTGATGATCGGGTGTGATAGATTCTAACGTTCGAATACAACGGGTGTTGACGAGCCTAGCATGTACAGACATGGCCTCGAAACACATGCGAAACACTTAGGTTGACTTGACGAGCCTAGCATGTACAGACATGGCCTCGGAACACAAGAGACCGAAAGGTCGAACATGAGTCGTATAGTAGATGCGATCAACATGGAGATGTTCATCGATGATGACTAGTCCGTCTCACGTGATGATCGGACACGGTCTAGTTTGACTCGGATCATGTATCACTTAGATGACTAGAGGGATGTCTATTTGAGTGGGAGTTCAATAATCAGATGAACTTCATTATCATGAACATAGTCAAAAGGTCTTTGCAAATTATGTCATACGCTTTAGTTCTACTGTTTAAGATATGTTCCTAGAGAAAATTTAGTTGAAATTTGATAGTAGCAATTATGCGGACTGGGTCCGTGAACTGAGGATTGTCCTCATTGCTGCACAGAAGGCTTATGTCCTTAATGCACCGCTCGGTGTGCTGAACCTCAGTGTCGTCTGTAGATGTTGCGGAACATCTGACATACACGTTTTGATAACTACGTGATAGTTCAGTGCGTAATGCTAACGGTTTAGAATTGTGGCACCAAAGATGGTTTTGAAACGTCGCAGAACATATGAGATGTTCCGAAGACTGAAATTGGGATTTCAGACTAGTGCCCACATCAAGAGGTATGAGACCTCTGACAAGTTTCTTAAGCCTGCAAACTAAGGGAGAAAAGCTCAATCGTTGAGCATGTGCTCAGATTGTCTGAGTACCACAATCGCTTGAATCGAGTGGGAGTTAATCTCCCAGATGAGATAGTGATAGTTCTCCATAGTCACTGCCACCAAGCTAGTAGAGCTTCGTGATGAACTATAACATATCAGGGATAGTTATGATGATCCTTGAGCTATTCGCGATGTTTGACACCGCGAGAGTAGAAATCAAGAAGGAGCATCAATTGTTGATGGTTAGTAAAACCACTAGTTTCTAGAAGGGCAAGGGCAAAAGGGATACTTCATGAAACAGCAAATCGTCTGCTGCTCTAGTGAAGAATCCCAAGGTTGAACCCAAACCCGAGACTAAGTGCTTCTGTAATGAGGGGAACGGTCACTGAAGCAGTACTACCCTAGATACTTGGTAGATGAGAAGGCGGGCAAGGTCGACAGAAGTATATTGGATATACGTTATATGAATGTGTACTTTACTAGTACTCCTAGCAGCACTAGGGTATTAGATACCGGTTCGGTTGCTAAGTGTTAGTAACTCGAAATAAAAGCTGCGGAATAAACGGAGACTAGCTAAAGGTGAGATGACGATATGTGTTGGAAGTGTTTCCAAGGTTGATGTGATCAAGCATCGCATGCTCCCTCTACCATCGAGATTTGGTGTTTGCGTTGAGCATGATTGGATTATGTTTATCGCAATACGGTTATTCATTTAAGGAGAATAATGGTTACTCTGTTTATTTGAATAATACCTTCAATGGTCTTGCACCTAAAATGAATCTCGATCGTAGTGGTACACATGTTCGTGCCAAAAGATATAAAATAGTAATGATAGTTCCACATACTTGTGGCACTGCCATTTGAGTCATATTGGTATAGAACGCATGAAGAAGCTCGATGTAGATGGATCTTTGGACTCACTTGTTTTGAAAAGATTGAGACATGCGAACCATGTCTATTGGTATATATGCATGAAGAAACTCCATGCAGATGGATAGTTTGGACTAACTTGATTTTGAATCACTTGAGACATGCAAATCATACCACATGGGCAAGATGACTGGAAAGCCTCGTTTTCAGTAAGATGAAACAAGAGAGCAACTTGTTGGAAGTAATACATTTGATGTATGCAGTCCAATGAGTACCGAGGCATGCAGTGGATATCGTTATGTTCTTACTTCACAGATGATTTGAGTAGATGCTGAGTGTATTTACTTGATAAAACACAAGTCTGAATTATTGAAAGGTTCAAGTAATTTCAGAGTGAAGTTGAAGATCGTCGTGACAAGAGGATAAAATGTCTGTGATATGATCATAGAGATGAGTATCTGAGTTACGAGTTTGGCACACAATTAAGACATTGTGGAAAGTGTTTCACAATTAATACCGCCTGGAACACCATAGTGTGATGGTGTGTCCGGACATCATAGTTGCACCCTATTGGATATGGTGCATACCATGATGTCTCTTATCAAATTACCACTATCGTTTATGGGTTAGGCATTAGAGACAACCGCATTCACTTTAAAAGGGGCACCACGCAATTCCGTTGAGACGACACCGTTTAGAGAAACCTGAGTTGTCGTTTCTTAAAAGTTTGGGGCTGCGATGCTTATGTGAAAAAGTTTCAGGCTGATAAGCTCGAACCCAAAGCGGATAAATGCATCTTCATAGAAAACCCAAAACAGTTGGGTATACCTCCTATTTCAGATCTGGAAGCAAAAGTAATTGCTTCTAGAAACGGGTCCTTTCTCGAGGAAAAGTTTCTCTCGAAAGAATTGAGTGGGAGGATGGTGGAGACTTGATGAGGTTATTGAACCATAACTTCAACTAGTGTGTAGCAGGGCACAGGAAGTTGTTCCTGTGGCACCTACACCAATTGAAGTGGAAGCTTATGATAGTGATCATGAAACTTCAGATCAAGTCACTACCAAACCTCGTAGGACGACGAGGATGCGTACTACTTCAGAGTAATGCGTAATCCTGTCTTGGAAGTCATGTTGTTGGACAACGATGAACCTATGAGCTGTGGAGAAGCGATGGTGGGCCCGGATTCCGACGAATGGCTCGAGGCCATGAAATCCGAGATAGAATCCATGTATCAGAACAAAGCATGGACTTTGGTGAACTTGCCCGATGATCGGCAAGCCATTGAGATAAATGGATCTTTAAGAAGAAGACGGACGTGGACGGTAATGTTACCGTCTATGAAGCTCGACTTGTGGCAAAGAGTATTTTCACAAGTTCAAGGATTTGACTACGATGAGATTTTCTCATCCGTAGCGATGCTTAATTCCGTCGAAATCATGTTAGCATTAGCTGCATTTATGAAATCTGGCAGATGGATGTCAAAACAAGTTTCCTTACCAGTTTTCATAAGGAAAGGTTGTATGTGATACAATCAGAAAGGTTTTGTCGATCCTAAGGATGCTAATAGGTATGCTAGCTCCAGCGATCCTTCCATGGACTAGAGCAAGAATCTCGGAGTCAGAATATACGCTTTGATGGAGTGATCAAAGATTTTGGGTTTATACAAAGTTTGTTAGAAACTTGTATTTACAATAAAGTGAGTGGGAGCGCTACAACATTTCTGATAAGTATATGTGAATGACATATTGTTGATCCGAAATGATGTAGAATTTCTGGAAAGCATAAAGGGTTGTTTAAAAGGAGTTTTTCAAAGGAAGACCTGGATAAAGCTGCTTACATATTGGGCATCAAGATCTATAGAGATAGATCAAGACGCCTGATGATACTTTCAAAGAACGCACACCTTGACATGATTTTGAAAGAGTTCAAAATAGATCAGCAAAGAAGGAGTTCTTGGCTGTGTTACAAGGTGTGAGTATTGAGTAAGACTCAAGACCTGACCACAGCAGAAGAGAGAGAAAGGACGAAGGTCGTCCCCTATGCTTCAGACGTAGGCTCTACAGTATGCTATGCTGTGTACCGCACATGAAGTGTGCCTTGCCATGAGTTGGTCAAGGGGTACAATAGTGATCCGGGAATGGATCACATGACAGCGGTCGAACTTATCCTTAGTACCTAGTGGACTAAGGAATTTTCTCGATTATGGAGGTGAAAGGGAGTTCGTCGTAAAGGGTTACGTCGATGCGAACTTTGACACTAATCCGGATGACTCTGAGTAGTAAACCGGATTCGTATAGTAGAGCAATTATTTGAAATGGCTTCAAATAGCGCGTGGTAGCATCCACAAGATGACATAGATATTCGTAAAGCACACACGGATCTGAAAGGTTCATACCCGTTGACTAATAACCTCTCTCACAAGCATAACATGATCAAACCAGAACTCATTGAGTGTTAATCACATAGAGATGTGAACTAGATTGTTGACTCTAGTAAACTGTTGGATGTTGGTCACATGGTGTTGTGACCTGTGAGTGTTAATCACATGGTGATGTGAACTAGATTATTGACTCTAGTGCAAGTGGGAGACTGTTGGAAATATGCCCTGGAGGCAATAATAAATTGGTTATTATTATATTTCCTAGTTCATGATAATCGTTTATTATCCATGCTAGAATTGTATTGATAGGAAACTCAGATACATGTGTGGATACATAGACAACACCATGTCCCTAGTAAGCCTTTAGTTGACTAGCTCGTTGATCAATAGATGGTTACGGTTTCCTGACCATGGACATTGGATGTCGTTGATAACGGGATCACATCATTAGGAGAATGATGTGATGGACAAGACCCAATCCTAAGCCTAGCACAAGATCGTGTAGTTCGTTTGCTCAGAGCTTTTCTAATGTCAAGTATCAGTTCCTTAGACCATGAGATTGTGCAACTCCCGGATACCGTAGGAATGCTTTGGGTGTACCAAACGTCACAACATAACTGGGTGGCTATAAAGGTGCACTACAGGTATCTCCGAAAGTGTCTATTGGGTTGGCACGAATCGAGACTGGGATTTGTCACTCCGTGTAAACGGAGAGGTGTCTCTGGGCCCACTCGGTAGGACATCATCATAATGTGCACAATGTGACCAAGGAGTTGATCACGGGATGATGTGAGTTACGGAACGAGTAAAGAGACTTGCCGGTAACGAGATTGAACAAGGTATCGGGATACCGACGATCGAATCTCGGGCAAGTAACATACCGATAGACAAAGGGAATTGTATACGGGATTGATTGAATCCTCGACATCGTGGTTCATCCGATGAGATCATCGAGGAGAATGTGGGAGCCAACATGGGTATCCAGATCCCGCTGTTGGTTATTGACCGGAGAGTCGTCTCGGTCATGTCTGCCTGTCTCCCGAACCCGTAGGGTCTACACACTTAAGGTTCGGTGACGCTAGGGTTATAGAGATATTAGTATACGGTAACCCGAAAGTTGTTCGGAGTCCCGGATGAGATCCCGGACGTCACGAGGAGTTCCGAAATGGTTCGGAGGTAAAGATTTATATATGGGAAGTCTTATTTTGGTCGCCGGAAAAGTTTCGCACTTTATCGGTATTGTACCGGGAGTGCCGAAAGGGGTCCGGGGGTCCACCAAAGGGGTCCACCAGCCCCGGGAGGGCCACATGGGCTGTAGGGGGTGCGCCTTGGCCTATATGGTCCAAGGGCACCAGCCCCAAGAGGCCCATGCGCCAAGAGATAAGAAAAACGGAGAGTCCTAAAGGGGGAAGGCACCTCCGAGGTGCCTTGGGGAGGAAGGACTCCTCCCTGGCCGCACCCTTCCTTGGAGGAAGGGCCAAGGCTGCGCCCCCCTCTCCCTTGGCCCTATATATAGTGGGGGGGAAGGGAGGGCAGCAATACCTAAGCCCTGGCGCCTCCCTCTCCCTCCCGTGACACCTCTTCCTCCCCGCTTGCGCTTGGCGAAGCCCTGCCGGGATCCCGCTACTTCCACCATCACGCCGTCGTGCTGCTGGATCTCCATCAACCTCTCCTCCCCCCTTGCTGGATCAAGAAGGAGGAGACGTCGCTGCTCCGTACGTGTGTTGAACACGGAGGTGCCGTCCGTTCGGCGCTAGGATCATCGGTGATTTGGATCACGACGAGTACGACTCCATCAACCCCGTTCTCTTGAACGCTTCCGCTCGCGATCTACAAGGGTATGTAGATGCACTCCTCCCCTCTCGTTGCTAGATTACTCCATAGATTGATCTTGGTGATGCGTAGAAAATTTTGAATTTCTGCTACGTTCCCAACACAAAGCCGCTCGATGTGTCGACAATCCCGATAGGAGTCGCACGTACCTCGTTCTCAGGACACACCGGATGAACACTACGTACAACTAAAACCAGCCCTCAAGTTTCCCCGAGGTGGCGCTGCAAGTGGCTCTAGTTTGGACCAACACTCCGAGGAGCACTGGCCCGGGGGGTAAAATAAGATGACCCTTGAGTCTGCAGAACCCAAGGGAAAAAGGCTTAGGTGGCAAATGTTAAAACCAAGGTTGGGCCTTGCTGGAGGAGTTTTATTCAAAGCAAACTGTCAAGGGGGTCCCATAAATCACCCAACCGCGTAAGGAACGCAAAATCAAGGAACATAACACCGGTATGACGGAAACTAGGGCGGCAAGAGTGGAACAAAACACCAGGCATAAGTCCGAGCCTTCCACCCATTACCAAGTATATAGATGCATTAATTAAATAAGAGATATTGTGATATCCCAACATAAACATAATCCAACATGGAGCAATCTTCATCTTCTCCTGCAACTAGCAACGCTATAAGAGAGGCTGAGCAAAAGCGGTAATATAGCCAAACAATGGTTTGCTAGGAAGGGTGACAAAGGTTAGAAATGGTTTCATGGCAATTTGGGAGGCATGATATAGCAAGTGGTAGGTAGCGCAGCATAGCAATAGAGCGAACAACTAGCAAGCAAAGATAGAAGTGATTTCGAGGGTATGGTCATCTTGCCTGAGATCCCGCAAGGAAGAAGAACGAGTCCATGAAGAAGACAAACGGATGTAGTCGAACGAATCCTCACAACTCCGGAACGAAACCGAAGGTAACGAGAGAAGCAACCCGGAAAGAAACAAACAACATAGTAAACAACCACCACATACACATGGCATGATGCATAAACAAGTATGATGCATGTCCGGTTTAATGAGGCATGGCATGGCAAAGTGCAACAAACAACACTACAAATTAAGTGGAGCTCAATATGCAACGAGTTGCATATTGACGAAGCACCACATCAATTATTTAGTTCTCTCTCGTTTATATACCCAACAATATTAAATGTTATTAAACATGGCAAGAGGTGAAGCATAATTGAACTAACTATTTAGGCAAGTTTAAGTGAGGCCGTAAACAAGAAACAACAATTCCGGAAAATCCTCATGTGCATATTTTAGATTTGGTACTGTTCTGCCATAAACACGATTTTAATGTTGTTAAACAGCAAAATAAAGTGCACCAAGTTAAACTAGGCATTTTTCTACCCCATTTACATATAAAGTTTATTAAAATCCGAGTTACGGTTAAATAGTTATGAAATAAATCATTTTAGCATGGCATTTAAGCAAATTAAATCAAACAGCACATTTAAACATTTTAAACATGGATGAAAGTGACATATTATGAAACTAGATAAAATTCTAAGCATTTTACATGTATAATTCATTTTAAACCAATGCACGGTTTCTTAGTTATTATATGCATGAACATGAAGGGTTTTTCTTCAAATCTGCAATACTCTGGATAATTAGGAAATTCGCATAACCAGGAAAAAACATATACGGGCCGAATCTGCTAGCCCAACAGTGCATAGTGGCTGGGGGTTTCTCACCATGGGCCATGGCCCAGTCGGTGGAGGGGGAGGCCAGAAGGGGGCGCTGGGCCTGGGCGCGGTCAACGCACGCAGGCGACGCGCGGTTGTGGCTCGAGGCGGTGTGTCGACCTCCTGCTCGAAGCAGAAGCAGAGGAGGAGGCGGCCGGACTTGCGCGGCGGCCTGGAGGAGCTTGGGGAGCGGCGGCGGCGAACTTGGCGGGGAGGAGGCCGGGAACGCAGGGCCTCGCCGGATCTTGCAAAGGCGGCGACGAGCGAAGCAGGGTGGTGGCACAGCTGCAAAGCCATGGCAGGAGAACAAATTCAGAGAAGTGGCACAGAGGGAGGAAGGAGATCGAAGCAGGAGAGGGACGGGCAGAGGGAGGCGGACCCAGCAGGGCTCGCGCTCCAGCAAGCTGCTGCTTGTTGCCGGCCGGACGACGACAGGTGGCCTCGGGACGGCGGGGGCTCGTCGCGGCAGGGAGGTGCGGTCATGGAGCTCCAAGCGGCGGCTCCATGGTTCCCTGTGAGAGAAACACGACGAGGGGTGGTCAGGGAGAGCTTCAGCGAAGAAGAGGAAGGGAAGGGAGTAGGGGCGACGAGGACGCCTGCTGGTTCGGGCGAGGAACAGAGCAGCTCCGGCGGCTGCGGGCTGGAGGTAGCGCCTCGATCCATTCGGGAACGAGCGCTCGGGCTGGCTGCACGACGGTCGTGGATGACGGCGGGACAAAGAGGCATAGGCGCTCGGGCTGGTGGTGGTTGGTCGGGCGAGTAGGATCCAAGGAGATTGGGCGAGGGGATCCCGAGGTGGGAGATGAGTGCGGCGGCGGCGGCAGGGACAAATCCCCTAGAATTTAGGGTTGGTCTACTTAAATAGGTAGGGGATTAGGGTAGGGATTAATCCGGTCCGTCCGATTATAATCGGGCGGTCGTAAATAAATAGGTTAGGTAGCCCGAATAATAAAACGGAGATGTTTTATAGATGTTGGGGATGATCCGGACCCATCGGTCATGACTGTCGGGTCGGGTTCAGAGAAGTTTCGGACGCGCACGCGAGGGGTTTGCGGGATGTGCAGAGAGGGGTTAAGCGGACGAGGTCAAGTGTGTGGTTGGACTGAGAATGGTCAAAGAAGACAAACGGTCCGACGACATGCTACGAGGCAAGGAGAGAGGCGGCAACTACGAACGGTTACGAGTTTATATATATAAAAAATGACGGCAACGAAGTGCCGATGCAATGATGAAATGCAACAAACAAATAAATACACGCGACGATCACGAAGAACGTGAAAGCTGTCTCGGAGCGTCGGTCTCGGGGCGTTACAACAGGGTTGCCTTCTCTTCGAAGATCTCAAGCATCACGAGCGCCTCCTCCATTTTGCACACTTGCTGAGCGTGGGGTAAGGAGTGCCACCCTTGCCTTGTCCCTCTTGACCGGCTGATGTTGCCATCCTCCGTTGATCGCTGTTGCGCCCCGCGCGATCAGATCCGTGAGCGCCAGTCCACCGCCGCCCTAGCCGCCAGATAGGTTTTTAGGGGTTCAGGAAAAACGAAAAAGTAACACGGCCCGGTTGTATCCGTCCTAATTTTTGAAAACTTGGCTAAGGACATATTTTATACGCGAAGTAGAAAAACTAGATGGGTACAACGATACTGACTCGCGGTGCAAAGGGAGAACCAAAGGAGCCTCCCCAAGGGTCACTTGAGGTGGGCTGAGAGCGCTCAGCCGCCACCACGTGTCGCGCTCTTAGCGCTCCTTCCGGAATTTTTTTTTAATTTTCGGCACGTGTTTCTGGCTTTTTTGATGTTTTTTGGTTTTTTTCGGCTTTTCGGTTTTCCACGGTCTTTCTTAGCTTTTGTACTAATTTTTTTTCTTTCGAAAAAACATGTTTTTTTTTCTTTCATGAGAGCCGTGCCTCTTGGAAACGAAAAAAACTCATATTTTTCCTTCCGCGGCCGTGCCTCTCAAAAAGGGAAAAAATACGTTTTTTTCCTTCCGCGGGAGGCATGGCCGTGCCTATCAGAAACAGAAAAAATGTATTTTTTTCATTACGTGAGAGACACGGATTTGCTTCTGCGAGAGGCATGGCCGCGTGTCTCGGAAATGGCTTTAGAAAAGAGAAAAAAGTGCTCTTCGTGTGATTTGTTCGTCATTTTTTCCGTGAATTTTTCATCAAAACCTATTAATATGGGATCTAATTTTGAAGATCTCGACGCGATGAATCCAACGATGTAAACAGTTTAAGATTTGAACGCATGATTTAAGATATAAAATATTTCGAATAAATTGATCTACAATATTAAAAAAGGAAAAACTCTAGTTGCGAGAAGTGGTGCAACGTGCAACGGGCCACAAGCGATGATGACATATGAAAACCGAGCTATTAACCTAAAAAAACTGAGCTACTCCCTCCGTTCGGTAAAAAGTTACATATAGAGATTTTAGAACAAATTATGGAGTGAAGTAAAAAATGCATTGGAAAAGTGCAAGCCACCATCTCTCCTCTTTAATTACCCAATCCCCAATGAGTTAAGTGCATGTAGAAAGTAAGGAGATTATGTGTAGAATGTTATTGATCTTGATTATCATGTGATGAGAGAGAAATATTTTTTTTCTACTTTAAAATGCATTAGAAAGATAGAAATACACTTTTTATGGACAAATTTTAAAGCCAAATGCACCTTCTTTACCGGACGAAGTGAGTAGTATTAACATTCTCGTCTAGGCCAAGGGAAAAGACAGATTGTCCTTCAATTAGCCTGGCCCAAATCATAGCAGCACAAGCGGCCCACATTTCTCTCTAAAAAAAGCTCATGCCCACATCTCCGCCACGTCACCGATCCGCACCACAATCCTCCCACGGCATCCCACCTTCTGATCGCAATCCAACGGCCCAACTCCACCATCTCACGGATCGACCCAGCAGAGAGCCAGAGAGCAGACACCTCCCGCCTCCAACTCCCCAAAATTTCGGGCTTCCCTCCCAACTCCTTCCCATATAAAGCCGTCACCTCCGATTCCCAAATCCATCCCAAGCTTCAACATCCGCAGCAGTCCCTTCTTCTCTCAAATCCAGCGGCGATGTCCGGGCGCGGCAAGGGAGGCAAGGGGCTGGGCAAGGGCGGCGCCAAGCGCCACCGGAAGGTCCTCCGCGACAACATCCAGGGCATCACCAAGCCGGCGATCCGGAGGCTGGCGAGGAGGGGCGGCGTGAAGCGCATCTCCGGCCTCATCTACGAGGAGACCCGCGGCGTCCTCAAGATCTTCCTCGAGAACGTCATCCGCGACGCCGTCACCTACACCGAGCACGCCCGCCGCAAGACCGTCACAGCCATGGACGTCGTCTACGCGCTCAAGCGCCAGGGCCGCACCCTCTACGGCTTCGGAGGCTAGTAGATACGTGGTGTGCTCTGCTGGTGGCGGCCGTGTTTTTCTGTGTTATATGTGCCGTGGTGGATGGGATGTACTTCTCTGTCGTGCGTTTGTGTTCACTAGTCTGCAATACCATTATCCGTTCAATGAAAATACTCCGATCCTGAGTTCTGTCGAATTGCTTCAGTGATGAAATCGTTTTATAAGACTGACTGATTTTTACCTTTAGATCGTATAGCTGTGCAGCTAGAATTGTACGCACTTGCAATCTGATCAATCTTTTGTCATGCTTTGCAATCTGCACGAGTGCTTCCGCTCAGTTACCTACAGTGTACTACAGTTGCCATGTTTAATTTGGGTTCAGTGGGAATGAATCCTGTTCTTTTCTGCAGTATTGTGAGCAAGGTAGTGCACAAGGATCGGGATTCAGGATCTAAAGATGCTGAGATGTTGGGGTCCTGCAAATATTTCTGAATCAAGCCTCTCAAGCATCTTTCAGAGTTTGAAATGGTACATGCGACATTTACAAGTCTAGAATGTAGAACAACTATCTGAGGCTCTGCAGTCTGCACTAAGCAGAGGTTTTCTTCCTAATAATCACCTCATTCCTCAGAGGAATGTATTGTAGAGATTATGTTCTTTCCTATGACCTTGTGCCTGATAAGAATACACATGGTGATTCCCTTTTCTTTTATTGAGAAATTGTAAGTCGCTGTCACTAATTCTCTAGAGCAGGAAATTACTTGTATGTTTTGCTTCATGCCACTATTGAGTTTTTTTTTGTTTTTCCTCTCTTTCATGTTACCCTAGTCTCTTTTTATCTTCTTTGTCATATTTTTTCATGCCGCTGTTAACTATTTGTTTTCTTTTCAATATAGTATACACATAAGGTGGTCATTTAATTAACATCGAATGTATCACTGATGCATCTTTACCTTAATATTACATCAATTGGGCGGCTTCTTTAGGATTGTCCGGTCTCAGGCCAGGGTGAAAGCCTGCTCGGCTTGCCGATGCTGGTAGTGGCAACACCCGTGGGTGTCATCCCCTTCTCGGAGGCACTACCATGGCCTCTCTACCATGCCCCTCAAGCGCCAGGGAAAACCCTAGGTCTGGTTCGCCGGATCGGACAACGACGGTGTCACAGTGCCACTTCCTTCATGAAGGCATTGTCTTGGGTGCTTGCGGAAGCCGCCTGTGTTGGATTGCAATGTTGGACGCCGTGCTCGGTACTGGCTGCTTCCCAGGATGTGGGCATCCGAGGCGCTATATATGACATCGCCGACACTTCCTCCAGGCCTTCCTCCTCCGACACGGTTGGGTCCTGCATCCCACTTGCCATCTCCTAGGCGCATAAGGTGGGGTACGTTGATTATGTCTGTGATGGAGTGGTGGCCACGTGACAGAGGTTCCTTGCGTTGGTCTTGAGGCGGTCCGCCTGCCCTGTGTCCCTTCTCTTCGCCTTTCATGGCTTGAGTTCGGTCTAGGAGAGTCTTTAGGATGTGTTTCTTGTTTGTGTGGTGCCCCTCCCCCTCCCTCCTATTTCTTGTGACAATTCTCTCCTACCTATCAGAAATGATACGCAATTCTTTGCATATTTACGAAAAAAACTTTAATTCAGGTGGTCGAAACCATGCACTTATTATGCATTGTTTGGTGTGCATTCTTGACTTCCAATGGCAAGACAATTAATATACTTGCCATTTTGCCAAGTATAGCATGCTAGCTTAGTGTTTTGACTTAATTGTTGAGATGATAATCGAAGATGGTTTCTTCTAGTGGAGTCCTTTTTTCGTGTACCTTACCTTGAGGTTTGGAGCACTTCTCCGGCTTACAAACTACACGAGGTTAATTCAACCCTAGCAAGATTCCTAAAACTAGAGAAAACATCACTACCTTTCTTGTCAATCAAATTAGTCTTCACGTTTGAAGGTATGATAGAATTTATAAAAGAAAACATTGGCCCATTTTTTATGACCTATAATATATGCGATCTCCAATCGTAGATCAATGGCATTTGGAAGGTTCAGTTTCAATGGACCTTACAAATTATGACCATCTGTAGGCTCTAGCATTTGGGCGCTGCTCCTAGGACGTCTTCAGGAAAATACCATCCGTGAAAACATGGAAAGATATTTGAGAGTAGTTTTTTTTTGGTCTCGATCACTCTCTCACATTGAATTGACGAGAGAATTTGAGGAGAGCATGACGTAGGTTAGTTTTTTTTACACGCCTCGGCTAGATATTTTTGGCTTCCTTTTGTTGATAGACTCGTTTGTACATTCCGCACCCAGGGAGGGTGAGTGTGTTGATTTGCATGTAAAAACATACTAGTTTGGTACCATAGGATGTAAAAAACCCATAAAAATCAACGGTTCAGATCCATTAGTGAGGTCTAAGAGGGACTATCTTGAGTTAGGGTAACACAGTGGTAGCTATGTTTTGTGATTTATGGATGTGGTGATACATTAGGCGACGTTTTGATACCAGGTTTATTCAAGCTCGCGTGGCCGCCACGCCACATCTGCTAATTGAACTTAAATGTTTCATCTGTCTGATCAGTGTACAGTCCAATTGCTGCCAAGGATCACAAGTAATTCATTTTTTTGCAGGCAATAATGAGAGCTTTATTCAAATAAATGCATTCGCTAGATCGTTAGCCAACAGTCAGCTCACCAGGAAGCTAGGGGTCTGTGACGCCCCCCATTCAATCGTACATTAATCATACACGCAAACGTGTACGATCAAGATCAGGAACTCACGGGAAGATATCACAACACAACTCTAAAAATAAAAATAAGTCATACAAGCATCATAATACAAGCCAGGGGCCTCGAGGGCTCGAATACAAGTGCTCGATCATAGACGAGTCAGCGGAAACAACAATATCTGAGTATAGACATAAGTTAAACAAGTTTGCCTTAAGAAGGCTAGCACAAACTGGGATACAGATCGAAAGAGGCGCATGCCTCCTGTCTGGGATCCTCCTAAACTACTCCTGGTCATCGTCAGCGGCCTGCACGTAGTAGTAGGCACCTCCAGTGTAGTAGGAGTCGTCGTCGACGGTGGCGTCTGGCTCCTGGGCTCCGGCATCTGGTTGCGACAACCGGGTAGAAGGGAAAGGGGGAAAAGAGGGAGAAAAGCAACCGTGAGTACTCATCCAAAGTACTCGCAAGCAAGGAGCTACACTACATATGCATGGGTATATGTGTAAAGGGCCATATCGGTGGACTGAACTGCAGAATGCCAGAATAAGAGGGGGATAGCTAATCCTGTCGAAGACTACGCTTCAGGCCACCTCCATCTTGCAGCATGTAGAAGAGAGTAGATGGTAAGTTCACCAAGTAGCATCGCATAGGATAATCCTACCCGGCGATCCTCTCCTCGTCGACCTGTGAGAGAGCGATCACCGGGTTGTATCTGACACTTGGAAGGGTGTGTTTTATTAAGTATCCGGTTCTAGTTGTCATAAGGTCAAGGTACAACTCCAGCTCGTCCTTTTACCGAGGGACACGACTATTCGAATAGATAAACTTCCCTGCAGGGGTGCACCACATAACCCAACACGCTCGATCCCATTTGGCCGGACACACTTTTCTGGGTCATGCCCGGCCGCGGAAGATCAACACGTCGCAGCCCTACCTAGGCACAACAGAGAGGTCAGCACGCCGGTCTAAATCCTATGGCGCAGGGGTCTGGGCCCAGCGCCCATTGCACACCTGCACGTTGCGTGGGCGGCCGGAAGCAGAACTAGCCCCCTTAATACAAGAGCAGGCTTATGTTCCAATCCGGCGCGCACCGCTCAGTCGCTGACATCACGAAGGCTTCGGCTGATACCACGACGTCGAGTGCCCATAACTGTTCCCGCGTAGTTGGTTAGTGCGTATAGGCCAGTGGCCAGACTCAGATCAAATACCAAGATCTCGTTAAGCGTGTTATTTTGAAGTAACCGCGAACGCCGACCAGGGCCAGGCCCACCTCTCACCTAGGTGGCCTCAACATGCCCTGTCGCTCGGCCACAAAGTAACAGTCGGGGGCCGTCGGGAACCCAGGCCCACCTCTACCGGGATGGAGCCACCTACCCCTTCAGCCCCCATCTCCGAATAGTATCACAAGTAATGTAACAGTATAAAGTATATAGCATATGCCCGTGATCACCTCCCGAAGTGATCACGGCCCAGTAGTATAGCATGGCAGACGGACAAGAGTGTAGGGCCACTGATGGAATACTAGCATCCTATACTAAGCAATTAGGATTACAGGTAAGGGTAACAACTGTAGCAACAATGACGGGCTATGCAGCAGAATAGGATTAACCGAAAGCAGTAACATGCTACACTACTCTAATGCAAGCAGTAGAGAGAAGAATAGGCGATATCTGGTGATCAAGAGGGGGGGGGGGGTTGCCTGGTTGCTCTGGCAAGAACGAGGGTTCGTCGTTGATGTAGTCGATCACAGGGGTACCGGCAGCGGCGTCAGTCTCGTAGTCTACCGGAGAGAAGAGGGGGCAGAAACAATGAATACAATGCAAACAGATGCATATCGATGCATGACATGACAAGTAACGGTGCTAGGTGTGCCCTAACGCAGTAGGAGGTGATACCGGTGAAGGGGGGAAACATCCGGGAAAATATCCCCGGTGTTTCACGTTTTCAGACAGATGAATCGGAGGGGAAAAGTTGCGAGTTTGCTATGCTAGGGATGTGTGGCGGATGAACGGGATGCGTATCCGGATTCGTCTTGTCGTTCTGAGCAACTTTCATGTACAAAGTATTTCCATCCGAGCTACAGATTATTTTATATTAATTTCTAAAGATTTAAATCATTTTTGGAATTATCAGGTTTATTTAATTCAAATACATACCTACTGCAGTAGCATGACGTCAGTATGACGTCAGCGGTCAACATTGACCATTGACTGGGTCAACTGACACGTGGATCCCGTTCGTCATTGTCTCATAGTAATGAAATAGTGTTAATTAGCTTTAACTAAATGATTAGGTTATCTAATTTCACTTAGCTTAGTTAAATTTTTTTAATTAACTAAGCAGATTAATTAAGTTAATTAACTAATTAATTAATTAGTATTTATATTTTTATTATATACTTTTATTCTTTCCTTTTTAACGGTCTGGGGGCATGGGGCCCCTTTGTCATAGGCCCCTAGGGGCCTAGCGGGTGAAACGGGCAGCGGGCACCCGGGCGTTTGCACCCGAAGGGCAGACCCGGGGTGCCGGAACTGGCCGCCGGCATGGCGTGGCCAGAGGCGGAGGCGGGGCACGGGACAACGACGCCAACACAAGGGACGGCGACGAGCACGACGCGGTAGGGGGAAGGCAGCGGTGGGCGGCGAAGTGCGGGTGTGCGTGCGCACGACGGTTGCGGTGGTGCAGCGACAGCGAGGGCTCGCGCCGGGGCCGGTGGGGAGGCCGGGCGTCCATAGGAGCAGGGGAGGCGGGTCAAGCGGGGCCAAGTGGATGCGGGTTTGGTCGCGGCCGGAGGCGGAGCAGAGCGGGGGAAAACAGGGGCACGGCCACGCGCCGGGCGCAGACGGCGCGGGTGTGCAGGTGCGCGGCCGGAGCGCGGGGAAGAGGAGAAGGAGGGGGGCTCACGGGAGGTTGTAGGGCACGGGGCAATGGGGCGCGGGGACGACGGCGGCAGGGCGATGACGGGGTGGCGGTCCGACGAGGTGGCGGCGTGGCGATCTGCGTTGGCGTCCAGGCGTGGCGGCGAGGCGGGAGGGTGACGGTGACGAGGCCCTCAGGCGGCAGCGTGGTGACGGCAGGCGAGGCCGATGGCATGCGGCGAAGGAGCAGTGGGGCGGGGCAGTCCGGCGACGGCGGGGCGGCGTCGGGTTGGGCGCCGACGTCGGGCTCGGGGGCGACGGGATCGGGGCGGCGTGCGTTGGAGCGCCCCCGATCCAGATCGCGCGGGGGGAGTGGGAATCGTGGTAGTGGGGGAGTTAGGTTAGGGTTTGTGGGGTGAGGGGTTATACAGGGGGCACCGGGTGGGCCGGCCTGACTGGTTTCTGCTAGTTGGGCCAAGGCCCAGTGGGGAAAAAAAGGGGGCTCACTTTTCTTTGTTTTGTTTTTTATTTAATTTAATTTTCTATTTTCTTTTATTTCCCTTTTATTTTTGTTTTAGTAAAATACCAAAATGGCACCTAATTTGACATTACCAAATGTGCCATAACCACACTAACTTGCTACCCAAACTAAAATAGCTTCGTAATTATTTAATATTTAAAAGTATTTAGATAATGGTTTTCGCTACTATTTTATTCATCTAATAGTATTTAAATATTTTATAAAGGTGAGGTTTCTTCACCATAATTACCTATGCATTATTTGGTTCACTCCGAACATTTTAGTTTCAATTCAAAAACTTTTATTGTTTGCTTGATTTTGGATTTGAATTTGAATTTTGGACCGGTTTTGATCTAGCGCGAGATTAGCAATAGTAACCAAGGTGACGTGGCGACATTAACGTGGGATTACTGTAGCCTAATTATCCGGGCGTCACAATTCTCCTCCACTACAAGAAATCTCGTCCCGAGATTTAGGAGCGGTTATAAGGGGGAAGGGATCTGGTTACGAAATTCTAACGATTCTTCTCGGTCATAGTTGCTCTTCTCGAAGAGGTCGATCCATTACATTGATGTCTTCAGTCCTCTGCTTCAGGTCATCATGACGAAGTTTGTCGTCCTTCCTTCAGGATCTTCACCGTACTTACGAAAGGGTGAGAAGGGAAAACCCTATAAGGACGGATTCTAACAAGATCGAGCATCATACGGTTAACTCAGGGGAAGAAGCATAAGTATCTCTCGAATTGAAACTTAAGAAGATGTCGAGAGCAAAGCAAGAAGGTACCATGAGAAGTTTCAAACCGATAGGCAAGCGTTCGATGCCTATCAGAAGGTGAAAGGGGTTCAGAGCAACGAGAATAAGTATTGCATCTGATACCGGAATGGATCACTAGGAAGTTGGCTCGCGAATTACATACGAAGCCAAACGTGAGGAATAACTTTGGAAACAGGGATGTACAGGAGAGTCAGGTTTCGATCCTAGGACCTGTGGGTTATGGGCCCACCACGTGGAAAAATAAATAGAAGGAGCGGTGACATCTTGCACGGCCATGATAGCAAGGCATTTCAGAGGTTAGCCTGTCAGTTATGACGGCACAACGTCGGTACCAAGGGCGAGGGATGAAGAGAACCATATTCCTGCTCGTTGAACGAGGGGACCACTAGGCAAAGTTCTCGTCCATCGGTGGCTACCGGAATGTCATCAACAATAGTAACAGGGTCTTTCTGACAGGGTTGTACACCAAGGTGTTTACATAAGCAGCAGAATATTACTGCTTATATCCTCTAGATCACAAGAAAGGTTAAACAAATCAATGGAAAGGAAAATGTGATTATCATATTTAAACATAACAATGGAAGGGAAATGTGTATACACACATATTTCGAGGGTATACCCTTCCCAAGGACAAGCGGAGCATGATATCCATGACAGGATAGAAAGTAGAAAGCCATTTAGATAAGAGGAGAGAAATTTCATGACATTACCCATACAACGGTGTTTGGATAATTGATAAAGAAAATTTAGCATTGTGCTTCAAATGTTCTTATTGAAAATCAGAGTACCATAACATGCTTCGAGATAGCATTGACATGGTCTTCAAGCAAAGGTCAGACTCTAGATACACGAAGGATCCATCAGGAACATCTTGTTGAATAAGTCTTACAATTTCCTCATGGAAGGATGGATAATCTTGCAGAAAAGGAAACTATAACAATAGGTCCTCCGGCCAGGTGTGCTAGGCATGACATCACCTTACCAGGTCACATGAAGACCAATGTTATAACGCTTGGAAAATGTTCCAACCATCATATCTGACCGAGGTTCAGATCCGGTTGGTGTTAGGATACCTCAGACTTAGGATGCCTGAGAAGAAAAGGTGCAACACAAATTGACGAGATGACAATGTAAGATTCTCAGGAAATGAACTATGGGAGCGAGTTCCGAAACAAGAGCTCATCATTAAACCAATGAAGGGATAAGGAGGTAGCTGATGAACTCAGCGACTATTCATCGAGACTTCCAAAATATGGGTTTCCACAATTATGTGAACAAGGAGATAACATTAGTCAGATCAAATGATATAATGATGTATGCTCGAGGAAATCATACACAATTAAAAAAATGGTTGAAAGGTGCACCCGACATATGGGCTTAGGTAGCACGATCAATGTTAGAATGGTGATTCGTTATCCAATAGTCTAAGAATGAACTATCGATCATTAACTCCAAAGCAATAGGGTTGCTAGGGGTACAGAATCCATGCAGCACCGTTCACTTGTTGGTATTCCGGTTAGAATCAACACGGGAACCAATAAAGGATGGTAATGGTGAGAAGTATCACTATTTCAAGAATTTTTAAGAGGTGGAGCAATTCTCACGACCTTCTTGACATAAAAGATGGTAATACTCCAAGGTAAGGAAGAACAGATGCTGGATAGCAAGGAACTCAAGATTCAATCCAAAACATCAACACATTTGTGTTGAGGGAAGACAAGGATGTTGTCGATGATAACACAAATCATCGAGGGCAAGCATGGAATTTCTCATCATGAATTCAATTGATATCTTGGAAGAAGTTAAAATGTTGACGATGATCACGACACACTTGTCGAGAGGTTTCCGGCAATGACATCAAGTCAAAGGAATGGTGAAGCGAAAAGTTATTGGAACCAAGGGTACGACACAAACTCGAAATCAAGCTTGTTGTTCAAGGCGAAATGATATGACGAGAAAGATCGACGTAAGCTTAGCTCATCGTCGAAAGTTGTGTTTCGGGATTAAGGAACAGGTAGCACGGTTAAAATCGGCACGATAATGACATAGCCGAGCAGGCTAGGAATGATGTGATCGGGTACAAACTCGTACTTAAAGAAGATTACTACGAGTTGTTGAACCGTAGTGCGGACTCGGTTCAGTTATCGGTGTCTTTGAGTGTTTAATAACTCAGAGCCCATGAATAATTGTAATCAGTGAGAATGTAGTACTTGATGAAAAACTCATAGGAAGTTATGCAGTTCCAAGATAATCTCAAGATACCAGGGGGGTAATACTCGAAAGATCAAAGTAGAGGTTGGACTAGGGTATTGCTCTGCAGAAGACAAGTGCTTAAACTTGCATGAGAAATGGTATTTAAAGGAGAACATGGTCGGAACCACGATTGCAAAAGGCCAGATCCCAAATATAAGATGAACTTATACCAAGGGAATAATTAATTTAAGAGAAGCTTTAATGATAAGATCTACATCGTGTCCATGGGCATGAACACAAAGTTCAAGGTCGACTCCCACTTCTTCAATGCATAACCTTTCATTCACTGCTCTAGATAAAAATGATTTCAGTGTCAAAACCTACCCGGTGAATTACCAGAGGAGTATGACCCTTGAAAACTTTCGGGTTCACACAGGTTAAGGAAGGAATAGGTTCAACCCATCGGGGCTTCTTAGAACATATATCATGAACTTCAGGAGTAAATAACACAAGCTCAAAAGTTGAACATGGTTGAAGAGAGTAGAGGATACAATTTACCAAAGGCATTATGTATGAGGTAAAGAATCACAAGAATTTTGGTCGTCAAGGACACTGTTGGATAATAACCCGGCAATGGGTATGGCGGTCCACAACGGGGCTGATGTGAATATCAGAACTCAATCAGAGGAAGAAGGAATGCCAAGGCATCAGATTATAGAAACAACTGACTAATTCAAAACTTAATGCAAATTCTTTTTTATTTCCAAATCAAGGGATCAGAAGCAATCGTTCTGATCAAAAATGAATAAGTTCAATAGACTTAGAGCACAACCGATCAAGGCATTGATTGGTCAAGAACCAGCTCATATCCAAATGACGTCCGAGCCGGAAGGATAATCCTAGGATTCGACTGATGATTGTGAACATTCACAACTTATTG
Source organism: Triticum aestivum (assembly GCF_018294505.1). Lineage (NCBI taxonomy): Eukaryota > Viridiplantae > Streptophyta > Magnoliopsida > Poales > Poaceae > Triticum > Triticum aestivum. Next base: position 136,424,547 of record NC_057814.1, on the reverse strand, counting down.
AATCAATGGACTCAAGAATGATAGTGACAAGGGATGCCAATAGGATTACTATACTTATGGGATTAACCATAATGCAAGCAAGCAAGAATTTCAAAAGCAATAAGCTGCTAAGGATTTTCGGGAGATCGAATATTATTTTGAAGAACTTAGTGAAACACCTGAACAACTGGGGATGAGCTGATACTCGGTAAGTGAGAGGAATTATCCGTAGGGGTATTCATGTGGCAAAGAACTGCAAGGCAGTAGGCACAAAGTATTCTCGGAACAATAGAGATGATTTCAAGGTATCTTATAATATCAAGATCAACGGGGAATGATTGTATGAATGGCAAGTGTATGCAGTTTTCATAGGGGTTGACGGTGGAAGGAAATCGCAAATGCGATGGCACAAAGACTCGACAGAACATCATAGAGTAACTTCAGAATCTTCTAGTGCAGCAGGCGATCATCTGAAGTGATGTGCTCTCCGGGAGAAAGTATTTTCGAGAACCTAAAGTTAGTTTTGTTTTTTAGCAAAATCATTTAACCCGAATAGAAGAGATGTCAGAGTCCCAGAGTATAGGTCGAGGAATAAAAGATCCTACTACCACCCAATGGCGACGTGGGCCCGTAAGCCACACAGCCATGTTAGTAAAAGTTTTGCAATGTCTAGACTCGACTTCGGCCAAGGAGTGTGGAAGGGGGATTCCTACAAGCAGTCGGCTCTGATACCAACTTGTGACGCCCCCGATTAAATCTTACACTAATCATACACGCAAACGTGTACGATCAAGATCAGGGACTCACGGGAAGATATCACAACACAACTCTAAAAATAAAAATAAGTCATGCAAGCATCATAATACAAGCCAGGGGCCTCGAGGGCTCGAATACAAGTGCTCGATCATAGACGAGCCAGCGGAAACAACAATACCTGAGTACAGACATAAGTTAAACAAGTTTGCCTTAAGAAGGCTAGCACAAACTGGGATACAGATCGACAGAGGCGCAGGCCTCCTGCCTGGGATCCTCCTAAACTACTCCTGGTCGTCGTCAGTGGCCTGCACGTAGTAGTAGGCACCTCCAGTGTAGTAGGAGTCGTCGTCGACGGTGGCGTCTGACTCCTGGGCTCCGGCATCTGGTTGCGACAACCAGGTAGAAGGGAAAGGGGGAAAGAGGGAGAAAAGCAACCGTGGGTACTCATCCAAATTACTCGCAAGCAAGGAGCTACACTACATATGCATGGGTATATGTGTAAAGGGCCATATCGGTGGACTGAAGTGCAGAATGCCAGAATAAGAGGGGGATAGCTAATCCTGTCGAAGACTACGCTTGAGGCCACCTCCATCTTGCAGCATGTAGAAGAGAGTAGATGGTAAGTTCACCAAGTAGCATCGCATAGCATAATCCTACCCAGCGATCCTCTCCTCGTCGACCTGTGAGAGAGCGATCACCGGGTTGTATCTAGCACTTGGAAGGGTGTGTTTTGTTAAGTATCCGGTTCTAGTTGTCATAAGGTCAAGGTACAACTCCGGCTCATCCTTTTACCGAGGGACACGGCTATTCGAATAGATAAACTTCCCTGCAGAGGTGCACCACATAACCCAACACGCTCGATCCCATTTGGCCGGACACACTTTTCTGGGTCATGCCCGGCCGCGGAAGATCAACACGTCGCAGCCCTACCTAGGCACAACAGAGAGGTCAGCATGCCGGTCTAAATCCTATGGCGCAGGGGTCTGGGCCCATCGCCCATTGCACACCTGCACGTTGCGTGGGCGGCCGGAAGCAGAACTAGCCCCCTTAATACAAGAGCAGGCTTACGTTCCAATTCGGCGCGCGCCGCTCAGTCGCTGACGTCACGAAGGCTTCGGCTGATACCACGACGTCGAGTGCCCATAACTGTTCCCGCGTAGTTGGTTAGTGCGTATAGGCCAGTGGCCAGACTCAGATCAAATACCAAGATCTCGTTAAGCGTGTTATTTTGAAGTAACCGCGAACGCCGACCAGGGTCAGGCCCACCTCTCGCCTAGGTGGCCTCAACCTGCCCTGTCGCTCGGCCACAAAGTAAGAGTCGGGGGCCGTCGGGAACCCAGGCCCACCTCTACCGGGATGGAGCCACCTACCCCTTCAGCCCCCATCTCCGAATAGTATCACAAGTAATGTAACAGTATAAAGTATATAGCATATGCCCGTGATCACCTCCCGAAGTGATCACGGCCCAGTAGTATAGCATGGCAGACGGACAAGAGTGTAGGGCCACTAATGGAATACTAGCATCCTATACTAAGCAATTAGGATTGCAGGTAAGGGTAACAACTGTAGCAACAATGACAGGCTATGCAGCAGAATATGATTAACCGAAAGCAGTAACATGCTACACTACTCTAATGCAAGCAGTAGAGAGAAGAATAGGCGATATCTGGTGATCAAGGGAGGGGGGCTTGCCTGGTTGCTCTGGCAAGAAGGAGGGTTCGTCGTCGATGTAGTCGATCACAGGGGTACCGGCAGCGGCGTTAGTCTCGTAGTCTACCAGAGAGAAGAGGGGGCAGAAACAATGAATACAATGCAGATGCATATCGATGCATGACATGACAAGTAACGGTGCTAGGTGTGCCCTAACGCAGTAGGAGGTGATACCGGTGAAGGGGGGGACATCCGGGAAAATATCCCCGGTGTTTCGCGTTTTCAGACAGATGAATCGGAGGGGAAAAGTTGCGAGTTTGCTATGCTAGGGATGTGTGGCGGACGAACGGGCTGCGTATCCGGATTCGTCTCGTCGTTCTGAGCAACTTTCATGTACAAAGTATTTCCATCCGAGCTACAGATTATTTTATATTAATTTCTAAAGATTTAAATCATTTTTGGAATTATCAGATTTATTTAATTCAAAAATATACCTACTGCAGCAGCATGACGTCAGTATGACGTCAGCGGTCAACATTGACCATTGACTGGGTCAACTGACACGTGGGTCCCGTTCGGCATTGGCTCATAGTAATCAAATAGTGTTAATTAGCTTTAACTAAATGATTAGGTTATCTAATTTCACTTAGCTTAGTTAAACAAAATTAATTAACTAAGCAGATTAATTACGTTAATTAACTAATTAATTAATTAGTATTTATATTTTTATTATATACTTTTATTCTTTCTTTTTTAACATTCTGGGGGCATGGGGCCCCTTTGTCATAGGCCCCTGGGGGCCTAGCGGGCGAAACGGGCAGCGGGCACCTGGGCGTTTGCACCCGAAGGGCAGGCCCGGGGTGCCGGAACTGGCCGCCGGCGTGGCGTGGCCTGCGGGGCCAGAGGCGGAGGCGGGGCACGGGACGACGACGCCAACACCAGGGATGGCGACGAGCGCGACGCGGTAGGGGGAAGGCATCGGTGGGTGGCGAAGTGCGGGTGTGCGTGCGCACGGCGGTTGCGGTGGTGCAGCGACAGCGAGGGCTCGCGCCGGGGCCGGTGGGGAGGCTCAGCGTCCACAGGAGCAGGGGAGGCGGGTCAAGCGGGGCCAAGCGGATGCGGGTTTGGTCGCGGCCGGAGGCGGAGCAGAGCGGGGGAAAACAGGGGCGCGGCCACATGCCGGGCGCAGACGGCGCGGGCGTGCATGTGCGCGGCCGGAGCGCGGGGAAGAGGAGAAGGAGGGGGGCTCACGGGAGGTTGTAGGGCACGGGGCAATGGGGCGCGGGGACGACGGGGTGGCGGTCCGACGAGGTGGCGGCGCGGCGATCTGCGTTGGCGTCCAGGCGTGGCGGCGAGGCGGGAGGGTGACGGTGACGAGGCCCTCAGGCGGCAGCGTGGTGACGGCAGGCGAGGCCGATGGCGTGCGGCGAAGGAGCAGTGGGGCGGGGCAGTCCGGCGATGGCGGGGCGGCGTCGGATTGGGCGCCGACGTCGGGCTTGGGGGCGACGGGATCGGGGCGGCGTGCGTTGGAGCGCCCCCGATCCAGATCGCGCGGGGGGGGGGGGGGGGAGTGGGGGAGTTAGGTTAGGGTTTGTGGGGTGAGGGGTTATACAGGGGCACCGGGTGGGCCGGCCTGACTGGTTTCGGCCAGTTGGGCCAAGGCCCAGTGGGAAAAAAGGGGCTCACTTTTCTTTGTTTTGTTTTTTTATTTAATTTAATTTTCTATTTTATTTTATTTTTGTTTTAGTAAAATACCAAAATGGCACCTAATTTGACGTTACCAAATATGCCATAACCACACTAACTTGCTACCCAAACTAAAATAGCTTCGTAATTATTTAATATTTAAAAGTATTTACATCATGGTTTTCGCTACTATTTTATTCATCTAATAGTATTTAACTATTTTATAAATGTGAGGTTTCTCCACCATAATTACCTATGCATTATTTGGTTCACTCTGAACATTTTAGTTTCAATTCAAAAACTTTTATTGTTTGCTTGATTTTGGATTTAAATTTGAATTTTGGACCGGTTTTGATCTAGCGCGAGATTAGCAATAGTAACCAAGGTGACGTGGCGACATTAACGTGGGATTACTGTAGCCTAATTATCCGGGCGTCACAGAGTCTCTTCCAGCCAACTTTCAATCACACTCAGTGTGCAAGCACGCTTGGCACAAAGATGAGCTGGATAGTTTGCTGACCGGATTACATGAAGAATATCAAAGGAAGAAAAAACAGTAGCTAGCTCTCCTATTTCATAAAACAAAGGTGCCATGACCGAAAAGGAATCGTGGTGATTTTTCCAGAGTTCCAAACCTCCAGGCAATCTGTTTCGATGATCACATCCTGAAAGCCCCTGAGCTTCGCAAAGCGCACGCCTTCTCGAACAGACATGGCTTCAGCTATAAGAGGATCAGTGACGCCCACAAGGGGTTTGCTCCAAGCTCCCAAGAGGCGACCTGCTGAGCGAGCCACCCCTCTCGCTCCACCGTTGCCACCATCAAAATGAATTGCCGCGTCGGTGTTTATTTTGATGATTGTACCATCAGGGGGCCGCCACCCATAACCTGGCAAGATTTTCAGGTCTTGCCGAGGTATATCCAAGATCGCAAGATCTTCTTTGATGCGCCTCACAGAAGTAGACGGGTCAATCTTCTCCTGATCATGAGTGGGACGATTCCGAGAGTGCCAGATCGCCTACATTACTGTGACTGTGATCGCTCGCTCCCTCTCTGAGAACAGTTGGTCACATAAGATATCACGAGACCAAGTATTGGGGTGCAGCTTCGGTAAGGTAAAATCAAAGAGCATTTGAGCTTGTACCCAGAACTGCTTTGCATGCGAACAATGAACAAGGGCATGTGCCAAGTCCTTCACAAGTAATTCATAAGCACTGATCTCATTCTCCTCTAAAAAAACTTGTCTATTATACATGTACACGCTGTATTCAGAGGAGTGGGCAACAATTTAACGCCCCCGGGCAAAAATACACCATCGCAAACAATGGTAACACATCAATGGCATCATTCAGGTTCAGGCACAGCCAGGTCAACAGGGAACGCATGCAAAACTAACCACGTAGTACTAAGCTGTAAGCTGGAGGCGGCTCGCTCCCTGGCTTCTCTGTCGTCGGCCCATGGAAAGGGGCGACGACGAGTCGGCGGAGCCGTTGAGCGCCATGGACGCGACGGCCTTGGCCCACGCCATGAGCTCCCTCTTCATCCGCTCCTCGTCGCCCCAGATCACCGGATCCACGAGCTGATCCTTGCCTGTGGCGATCAGCAACGCCGGCGCCTCCACGACGTCGCCGGCGACCGCGAGTGGCCGGAAGATCTCGGCTCCCGTGGCCATGCCCGCACAGCACTCCGGCGGAGCAGTGCGAGCTGCCTTTCGCGAGCCGTACCGCTTCCGATCGCCGATGGCAAGCGAGCGGTGGCTGCGGATTTGCAGAGAGCTTAAGAGTGTTGTGCGTGGAGGAAGGTGGCAGCAGTAGGCCTATGGCGAGGATGAACAGCGCTGCCCGGTTTTATATGCGCCTCCGGAGGCCGGCCGGCCGGGGTTGTCAGGCGTGTGTGGCGCCCGGAGCACCGCGTGCGCTAGGGTCGGGTTCTGGAGGGGAGTTGGTTATGGCGTCGCCGTCGGGCGGAATGGGACGGACGCGCTGATTGACTTCCAGACACACGCACGACGCTGCCTGCTCTGCTCCGTGTACGAATGGTCCGCGGAGAAGAAGCGGCTCATGAATTTTATAATTTCAGATGTGTCTGCCCTTTGTTTTCACATCTTTGTTTTTTATTGTAGCTTTGTGGACGGACTGATCCGATACTTCTCAAAGTCCAAGATACGTACTCCGGGCCACGGATTTTCGTACGTGCGCTTGACAGTGACGCCTGGATCGTGCCCCGCGCCCATGCAGCATTGGCTGTGGTTATTTCGGCCGGCTCAGGTGAGAAAGGAAACGAAAGTCCGTTCCACCATACCCGCGGGACCCGCCTGCAGTGTGTGGCACACGGGGTGCCTGCCCCCACGCAGCATTTAACACGTGGTGATGGCCAGCCAGCAGCTTTCAGATTACTGTTTTGCTGGAGTTGCTGAGAAACATGAGATGGAGACGAGTTTGGCGGTAGCACGGAGAAGTCAAGAGAATGATCTTGCTAATTGTACGTTACATAAAAATATGCCTTCTTTTTTGGAGAATATGTCGAAGGGTGTTGCTACATAAAAAAACTGAAAAAAAAATTTGTGTATGAATCTTCATGCAAGATCAAAGAAGAGCATCGACTGAGACATAATAAAGTCTTAATCGACTGAGACTTAGCAAAACTATATGTCAAAACACAATACCCTGATGGAATATGAAACACTCAATTTAGTGTCAACGTGCTATTAAGCAGGCTCTCGGTAGTTGTCTAATGTTAAGCTAGGCTTAGTTCGCACCCACTCGTCTTGTGAAATATCTCGGGTTCATCGCACGCAACTATCTTGCTCACGTAAGTGACGATCTCGCTAGGAAGATTAATCTGAGGAGCATATCGATCGACAGCGAGCGCCATTCAATAGGATCGATTGAGTACGAAATCCGTATATTCTTCGCACCTGATTTGACCGACGTTGGCGTGACGCCCTTAAGTACTAAAAACTGTACCATCAGGTCCATCTTCCGTTCATAGTGTAAAAAACACTTATATTATGGAACGGAGGGAGTAAGTACGACACAGACAAATATATTTGTCACATTCGAACAGCTCAAGAGCCTCGTCTCCTAGCGGCCAAACCGGAACACTACGGTGGAGATTCATTACAACGACGCCAATGAACCAAAATCGCGGAGGCTGCTTGCAACTTGTTTCTGCTGATAGTGTTGCGAGATCGCCCTCGAGCGCAAGTAAACACACACACGATGCTACCTGCTCTGTGCACGAATGGTCTGTAGGAAGAAGCGTCTGAAAACGTTTTACTGAATTTTCTAAGTCCACGTCATGTTACATGTGTGCCTGCCCTCAACTTCACAACTTTCTAAGTCCACAGCAGGAGCGCGATGCCTAGAGCCCCCTTTTAAGGATAATGTAGCGAGAGATTAGCCCTTCTGGTAGCTTAGCCTACCTTATTTTCACTTTGCACTCTCATGTAACCATGATCACTTGATCCCCACAGTTTTCCCGCTGCTTTCTCCTAAATCAATGAAGCCGGTTACCCCGGATCTTTCAAAAAAAAAACTTCACAACTTTCTTTTTATTGTGGCGTCGTGAACAGACCGATCCATACCGGTTTTGCTTCTCGAATGGATTTTGACAGCTCCATCTCATTTTTTTCGCGAATACGCAAAGCTTGCGTATCTTTCATTGATAGAAGGAGAAGAATGAGTATAAATGAGGGTGCAACACATGATACGGACGCAGCCACGCAGGTAGACATGAACATGGTGTCCGGAGCAGAGAGAAGGGGATGCTCGGCCCAAACGGAGGATAAACCAAAGCTAGACCTACCAAACCCGAACCGAGCGGCAATGCCGAACCAACACAAGAATACCAACATCGATCGAGGCAGAATCGGGGACACCGCGAGCTCGCAAGATAGCGCCTTCAAGAAGGAAGACGACGCTGGGACGCCATCGCTATCCGGTCCAGGGGAGTCGGACCGGGGGTTTCCCCTGAGCTCGAAGAGGGGCGCAGCTGAAGGCCTTGACAACGCCTCCAAGAAGGAAGCGACACCCACGGGCGCCGCCACTGCCAGCACCGGCAAGCCGACCAGGGATCTCTCCCTGGCTTGAAGCTGAGCAATCCCATAGCCGCCGAGTCTGAAATCGAAGATGAGGAAGCCAAAGTTGGTCGGAACCACCATGTTGGAGGGGGTTGGCGGGGCTGCACTTGCCGTCGGAAGGTGGGACCGGCATCGAACCCATGAGCACTGGATCTAGCAAAAGGTGGAGGCTTTGAGGCGAACAGGGTAGGGCTGGCAACGAAGCAAGACCCCACAGGTGGATCTAGACGGCGGTGTCCAGCAACGCCGGCGAACTAGGACTGGAAAGACGCATATCTGAGCTGCCGTGGCCTTAGCCGTTGTGACGTCGACGAGCCGAGTGAGCTGGAGGGGACGCAACTACACGGTCGCCGAGGCCGGAGCTACCCGGCAGAGGACGCCGGCAGCTGGGGACACCGGAGGGACGCGGGCCCGAGGCCGCCGGGACCGAAACAACACCAGCAGTGATCCGCCGCGAGGAGCCCTGAGTCAGCCACACCACAGAAGCATCCCCGCCTCCGCGCGAGAGCTATCATCGTGGCTCGGGGCGAGGGAGGGCCGCCGCCGGCCGGCAAGTCGGGGCAGCAGCCGGTGGAGGACACCCGAGAGATGCCAGGAGGGATCTCGGGGACGCCTGGGCGCAGGCGGAGAGGTGGAGGCGCGCGAGGGGAGGAGGCGTCCGCGGCGGCCAGGAGCGGGGGAGGGGGCGAGGCTGGCCGGAGCCGCGCGGGGCGGCCGTCGGGGGGCCGGAGCCGGCGTCGCCGGGCCAGCAGGAGATAGCCGCCGGGAGGGGGAGGCGCGGGGTGGTGGGTGGGTGGGCTTGGGGGCATGACGAGCCAGATCCGCCCCACCGACACCTTCCTGGGGTCCGGCGTGGCTTCGCCGGCCGGCCCTCCGGCGGCGGCGACGCGGGGGTGGGGGCAGGGAAGGGACCTCGCTGACGGCGGCTAGGGTTCCCCCAGTGTCGCCAGAGCTGGATGACGCGGGGGTCGGGAACTCTCAGATCTCAGCTTGCCAGGACGATCGACCACCTTGAAGTTCAAGGAGTTGCGTTTGGAAATACTGCCGCTCCATCTTATTTCCAATGTTTGATTGCCACGAAATGCTCCAAAACGAATCGTAACTGAAGTCCCACTGTAGGCAAACGAACATTGAGATTTCGGTGAGATCATCCTTCATCCAGTTGCCATATCTCCGAACCAGGGGTGGCTGCACGATCAGCGATGATCTTCCAACGTACGCTTGATAGTTGACAGTGACACCTGGATCGTTCCCCGTGCGCGAGCAGCATGGCTGAGTATTTCGGTCAGCTTCCAAAGGAAACAGAAGTCGGCTTCATTTCAAGATACCGCGGGACCACTTGCAGTGTGTGCCGGGGCAGTGTCAGGGGATAAAATGTGCTTGGGGTCTGCATCTTCGTGGCCAGGTTACAGCGTCACGGGATCGATCTGCAGCTGTGGTTTATGTATGTACTATGAGCATCCTAATTGTATTCATTCGAATCAAGAGCTCTTGGTTTAAGTTTCTTCATCCCATTTTTTTGGATGAAAGATTTTTTACGCATGATATAATATGCCTACGGAGTACTTTATCCGTGCTATAACATCCACACGCAACGGAGTGCGCAATTCCATCTAGTATGAGATACATAGAGTAGGGTGGCCGTGCTCTTGACGAGGACGACCTCAGTAATTGTTAGGCCAGACTTGGTTCATGCACATTCTCCTTGTACAATATCTCGAGGTTCTTCGGGTGCAATTATGTATCCTTCCTTGCTCACCTAATTAATGTGATATCACTTGGTGATTATTCTGCGAAGCATATCGGTTGAAAGGGAGCGCCAAATGTGCCATTGAATATGATCGTTGGACCAAGAGGCTTGCTAAGTGAAATATCCGTATATTCTTCGCACCTGATTAGACCGAATTGTCCCTCTTCTGGTATTTAGTACATGCAAATATCTTTGTCGCATTCGAGCCATTCAAGAAGAGCCTTGCCTCCTAGCGGCCGAACCGGAATACTTTGATTGGAGGAGATTGATTACAACGACCTGAATGGACCAAAATCACAAGCCATGCTTGCAACTTGCTCTTTGATAGTGCAACATGATGACGCTCGAGTACAACTTGTGATCGCGTTGCATCGTGGCTAGTAGTGTATCACGAACAAACTCAATAGCTAAACAGAACACTTCCATTGCGGGTCGTGAAAATTGACTATGGTTGAGTAATGCAGTAGCAAGTGCAACCTTTTTTTTTGGAGGTGTTACGACAGTTTTTGATGGATCACAAAAGATGGAAAGAAAGAACAGATTAATTCCAGAATTAGGTATTCAGAACCCCATCAACTAAGGATGATTGCCTTTATGTTGGTAAATGGATGGGGTTCTACTTGGACAGTGGACATGCCTATCTGGCGACTAGTGATGGCCTTAACTTGTATAAATCTTTGTCGCTCTCGATGAACACTTCATCACATCCTCTACTTCCCCTCTTTCTATTATGAGATCAACATTATCTATGAATCAACGACATATAGATTTCAACACAAAATAAGAAGGAAATGGACTTGTCAACAATGTGATGAAAAACTACATAAAACACTGTATACACTCAAGAATTTCCTATCGACTTACACATAAGTTTAACAATCATATAATTATAAACCATTATCAACATATTGTTTTAGTCTTGCACGCTCTAGAGCTATCTATCAAGATATTCATAAATTCTAAGTAGATATGAACACTTACTATAATTCACCTTAACAGCTCACACTAAGACAAGGAGGATTGCGGGGTTTCTGTGTTTTCTCCTTTCGTTGACTTGGGGAAAGTGTGTGGACACTTCTTTTATGATGCAATAGTTCAGACAAAGTTTTAAGAGAAAAACATATAGAACTTTGCCAAAAGTAATACATTGTCTGTTGTATTAAAGTATATATTGACGGACAGGAACTTGGTGAAGATGTTTCATCATGCACCCCTTATGAATAGTAAATTTGAAAAAATATTAGAAAAAAAATAAAAAATGAATATTTTTTGTAACATACATAATCGACTCATATCCCGCATATGAAGTTTCATGAAGAAATGACCATGGTATTATAGGAAAAAAATGACAAAATCGATGCTATATTAAAAAGCACTGTTTGCTGAATAATAGGGACCTGGTTGTATTTTCTTCACCAATAATACCGCCAGTATCGTTTCTTTATGAAACTTTCACACGTGAGTAGAATGGTCGACAAAGCTTGATAATCTCAAAATTTCAGAATTTTTCAAAAATTTCTAGTATTCTTTTTGATATATTGACATTATAATAAACATAATACATCATTTTATGTTTTTAATTCTGCTAAGCGTACATGAATAATGTGTTAGTTAAAAATATTTTCAAAATAATTTACACATAAAATATTTTAAAACAAGTTACAATAAGTGATTTTAATGCATACAATTATTTACCGTATTTTGAATTAGTATTCACCTTTAGCTTTTATCAAGTAACCAAAATAGAAACGAATGAGGTGTACCACAGTGGTACGTAGTTTTGTATATGAATCAAACTACGAGTAAAAAAATGGTATTGTGTCATTGCAATAGGGTTAAAATTGTGCTTTATAACAAGAAAATTATTTTTTGAAAAATGTTACAATTAGCAATAATTTTGGTCTATTAATATGTTTTTTCCGTTGTTATGGTTTTTACTCATCGCAATAGACTAATGAAACAGTACGTTGGGTGTTGCAATAATGTGTCGCAACAAAGATACAATTGTGGTTATAAGATATTACAACAACTAATTTTAGTTTTAACTTTTTAGTAGCTGTCTCATTCGTATGTCAACACTTGCCCCTTATATATCTTTAAATGATTGATTTATTCGCTACAATTTTAATGCCCAATCTTTTCATCTTTTTGACATAAAGACTCAGATAAATAGACTTCTATTCGATGAGTAATATTTGAGAGGCTTTTGCTAGCAATATCTTACAACACATTTTGCAACTAACATGGGCCGAGTCCGATACTGGTAGCCATAATCCAGCCCGGCCACAGAATGGTGTTATTTGATATTTTGTTTGTTTCCAAACCAACACACATATTTCTTGCGTGGACTCTCGAGTAATTATGGCTGGTCATGCTTAGATTAGTAAAAATACAAGCTCACAAATAATCATAAGCTCAAAACTTGTAATTCTTCATAGTTGGTATGTGTGGACACACCCAAGAATTGAAGTACAAATATATACAACAGGGTGAGCAACTACTTAAGCCACCCACCCAAAGGAAAATTGAATACACGAGCCTTCCCAAAAGCAGCTTAATTACATGCTCCAGCTTACCGAGTTTACCATGTCAGCTAGCCAAGCAAAGATGGCATACACACGCCATGGTTGATTTTGAGCGCTCATGTGCCGTGCACCAGATCGATCGGTCGATCGACCTGCAGCCACGCGATCAATCAAAAGCTAGCTGGCTGCCTAAGCCGTGCACTTGGTCCCGTGTGCCATGGAAGGCGGCGGCGCCGACGAGACGTTGAGCGCCATGGACGCGACGGCCTTGGCCCACGCCATGAGCTCCCTCTTCATCCGCTCCTCGTCGCCCCACATCACCGGGTCCACCGGCCGGTCCTTGTCCGTCGTGGCCAGGAGCACCGGCATCTCCACGTCGCCGGCGACCGCGCGTGGCCGGACGGTTTCCGCTTCTGTAGCCATCTCCGCACGCCACACCACCAGGTCCGGCCGAGCTCACGGCTTCTGGTCACCGTGTGTGTGTGCACGGTTGCTTGGGTGAGGCCGCTGCAAGAGGATGGGAGGAAGGCGTTGGGAGTAGGGGATGAGTGTGCCACGAGGAGCTGGGTGCTCTGTGCCCGCTTTTATATACGCGCGGCACGGCGGGCGGCGTGTACCGCATGCGCGCGTATAATATTGGGCGTGCACGCGTGCGGATCCCGCGCTCCGTCGGCGTGTGACGCTCGGCCTACCGCGTCAGCTGGCTCACCTGCTCGGGTTTGGAGTTCGGTAGGAGATTCGAGCAAAAATGCTAGACCTACAAAGTACAAACGTGCTACTAAAGCCCACGAAACTTGCTATCTCTAATTAACCCCCCCTCTTGACTTTCACTAGGTGGAGTAAAACGATTTACGTAGATGTGGCATTGCTCAGATCCGAGTCGCTGTCTAGGGTGATCGATGCGGCTGGACAAATTGAAATGTGATGCTCGATTGGTCCGATGGATTTTTTTAAAGGGGTGAAAGGTGACACAACCTTGCTTAAATTAATAAATATGTAAAGTTTAGCTAATTTTTGTTACAAACATGAAATTCACTCACTTTTTTGTGAAGGTTATGTTATTGACGATTCTGAATTTACGCCTTTTCTTTTTGACAACCACCATATTATGGGGCGCGCTCCTGCGAGGATCAATATTATGATGACTCTCCTAGACTTGCTGGAAGGAGCAACCCAAACTCAAACTCAATAGTGGGTCGACGGCGAGAGGCCTGTAGCTGTAGGTCAAGGAGTACTACCAAACTTGTATATTTTGGGAGAACCTGACTCGGCCGAGGTGACACTGACACCCATAACTAACTGTAGACGGCTACGCCTCCGGTGCAATTAGTGCAAGCGAAATATCTTTGTCCCATTCCAGCCGAGAGCCCTCGATCGTCTCCCCTAACTTTGGCCAAACCGTCTCCCCTAACAGTGGCCAAACTCGTACTTACAGCGACGCCGACGAACAGAAATGGCCGGGGGCGCTCGCAACTTGCGCCGTGACAGTGCGGCGTGAATGCGTGATGGGATGGTGATCGCGCTAGATAACTGCGGTGCAAGTGGCGTTCGCCTCGCGTCACGTCGATAGATGGTCTGCCAGATGAAGGCGAGCGTCCGTGGTGCATGACGCATTGACGCTCCTGCTGACTGGTACACGAAGAGATTAACTCGTTCGTAGCACACAGCCTGCTGGCACGAGATAAAATTTCTTGCTGGCAGAGTAATTTCGCTCGCAAACGCGCCCACCAAAATGGACGGCTTTCCTGATTTGCAACGTTTTCAGGCTCAATGGTGGTGTGTGGCATCACATCTGCATTTATGTCGGATACATTGACAGCTTCATCACATGTAACATCACCAATTAGTATTTGATGAAGAGAGGCAGTTATTAGGCAGCTACATGCACCTGAGATGTTTTGAAAAGGCATGCATAAACGGAGAAACAACATACAAAATGTGATTCGAATTTCTTCATCCACCGCCTCGATCTCTGCCGTTGGAGCTACAAATCAAATGAGAAAATATCTCCGGACGAGCTTTGTGGGTGGCTAGGGTGGTTCGCCAGACATGCATAAACGGAGGCATATTTATGTTTTTTTTGTACCATGTTAGCAAGTATTATCTCCATTCCAAAATATGTTGACAAAAGAAAAGCATAGATGATGTGAATCAATTTTCTTAGTATGAAATACATGAACATTTAATTCACACAGTAGCTGACAAATATGTTAACAAGTAATATCTCCATTCCAAAATAATTGAAATTCTGGGTTTGTCTCAATTCAAACTTGTTTAAATTTGATCAAGTCTATAAAACTATATTAGCATCTAGAACACCAAATTAGTCTCTTGAGATTCTTTATGGAATATATTTTTGTACTATGTGTATTTGGTGTTGTAGATCTTAGCACATTGTTTTATAGAGTTGGTCAAACTTAAACAAGTTTGACGTGGTACAAATATAGAACTTCAATTACTTTGGAATGGATGGACGAAGTACTACAATAGCATGGCATCAAGAACAAAAGATGGTATTTACACCTGAAACATCACTGCATTTGTGTTCTTCAATTTAGAAGAAACAGTGTTGGCTACTCCACTAATCCCAGAACGCAATATGATGATGTAGATGCAAATAGCCAATAAATATTTATATCGGATCCATGAAATCAAATCTCATATTACCTCCTGACTGATCTCGTGAGGGTGAGGCTGAGTGGAGATGTCAAGCTACAGAGTACAGCAAGGTAATTTCACCCCTTAACTTCTTGCTTATGACCGAAAGCCCTGAGCACATGAACACCCTATTTCGAGGGGACGGGGACGTTTGGTCTTTCGGTGTATATACACCATATATGGAAAATAATAATTAAATAAAAATTAAAAAAATATGCAAGTAATTTTGAAATAAACTTGGCCATCCATTGTACTTGTTAAAAAAGTCCAAACATGAGAAAAAAAACTTGTTGAATTCTTTTAAAAAAACATAAATTTTGGCCAAAATAGTGTGAATAATGACCTATAATAGCAATTAATTTTGTTTTTTTCCTGAAGTCAACGCTGATTTTTTATTCCTGAAAAACTATGTACTAGTGCAAAAGAAAGTCAGGTTTATTCTCAAAACTTCTAAACTTTTCTTGGCTTTTTAATTATTAATTTGTTTTCCTCATATCAGATGTATATACACCTAGGAACCAAAGGGTATTTCCCTATTTCGAGCCATATCCTTAGCTTGGATGACTCCACCTTCGGTCTTCTGATGCTGGTTCCGCCCCATTTGTATTGAACGACAAACACCCATATCCAGGTGCTCTCTCCTTGGCCTCATTCATGGCCCCAAAGGCTCGCGCATGATAGGATGAACGGAGTGGACCTGGTGACCGGGTACCTGCAGACTGGAGCATCATGTGTTTTATGGGCTAAAAGTATATTGTTGATAAAGTAAAAAAGACGCTTCTGAAGCGCAAGTAAATATAATAATTTTATTTGATTTTATGACATAATTAATTTGTATTTTGGATCTATAAATATTTTTATTAGCTCACAAATCTCCTTAATAGCCTTGGTAGTTTTTCCTAGAATTAGTACAGGTCGTTTGCTATTTTATTTGGACTAAATGCCACCTGCCGCCCATCCCTATTATTTCTTTATTTCCCCTCTCTTACCCCGACTGGGTCCTCTCTCGGCCTAACTACCTTGTAGACAAAGCAACCCAGTCGACCGAATAGTGGGAGCTATACCTCATTTATAGCGGGATACATTCTCCCATTGCCTGAATCTTTTTGTTCCTCGCGTAGGTATTTGGGCCGGCCCGTTTCTTTTTTCTCTCGTTTTTTGTTGGCTTGCTCAAGTTTCGATCGAAGACAATCGTTAGATGTAGTTTTTCATCGGCTTTCTGCAGGCTTTTTTGGTTTTTCCGTTCTTTGTTCTTTGTTTTTCTTCAGTTTTTTTTGTTATTCCTAGTTTTCTTTCTATCTTTCGCCATTTTCACCAATTTAATCGTTTGCATTGGTTTTCTTCTGTTTTTTCCACTGTTCAAAATATTGGCCGATATACCGATATATCGGTCGATTTATAGCTTATCGGGTCAGACCGATAAGATAAGTGAAATATCTCCGGCATTTACCGGTCTGGCCGATATATTGGTCTGAAAATCGATCTATCACCGATATTCACCGATATTCACAGATAAATCCGTGGGACCTAATGGATTTAGCTCTTGATTTTTCTTATTTTGGTTGAGTTTTAGTAGTCTGATACATGGGCGCTCGCTTTTGTTTGTGTAGATGGTTACTTCTGGTACATCTCCGGTCGGTTATGAGGAATACGAATGACATGGCTTACCGGTTTTCCATGTTGATTGATCCTGATAATACGAAAACCTAACATTAAAAAAAACCTTGTCGATAAATAGTCGACTGATAAAATCGATAAATCGGCTGATAAGCCGGTTTATCTCTTATCATGGGTCGACCGATAAGTTAACGTGCAGCGATATCCCGAACATTGGTTTTTTCTTCTCTAATTTATTGTTTCTTTCTTAGTTTTCAGTTATTGTTTTTCCATTTTAATTTATTTTCTTGCTTTATCTGATTTTCTTGTTTTGGGTCTCTTTTTCTTTTTTTGTCACTGGTTTTTCTCTGATGTTCTGGTTTTCTTCTTAATTTTATTTTTCCCTTTAGTTTTCATTGTTTCTTTCTTTGGGTTTCTTAGTTTATTTTTTCTCTTTTGCACATGTACATATTTTTGTTACACATTGTACACTTTTTGTATTTGTCAAGAACATTTTCTAAATACTCCCTCTGTAAACTAATATAACATCTTTTAGATCACTAGGGAGTACAAGTTTAACATCTTTCAAATACGAGTACATGATTAATATTTCTTTAAAATATAGGTTTATATTTCTATTGTTTTCATACACTATATACCTTTTTATAAATCTAAAAGATATTTTACATAGGATTAACATTTTTCATATATATATGATTAACATTTTTTCAAACATTTGTTTTGATTTCTCCTCCTTATGTACACATTGTACATTCTCGTTATGCGAATTAAACATTTTTATTTAAGTTTAACATTTTTTTACTAATGGTTTAACATTTTAAGAAATAAATATTTAAAATTTATTTTGAAATATAAGTTTGGTGTCTATTGTTTTCATTCACATTGTACAATTTCGGTATACAATTTTTTTAATACAGTTTTAACATTTTTCATATACAAGATCTTATTTTTCACATATATTTTTAATGTCTACTTTCTTCCATAAACTAGTAAATTTTTCTTATACATCTAAAATATTTTGGATACACATCTAACAATTTTTTGAATTACAAGAATAGTTTTTTGCATTGTATAAACATTTTTTCAACAATTCCATGTACATCTCTTTGGAACACGTGTATATTTTTTTGGAAACCTATCAACATTTTAATAAACTTATGCCAACAAAAGAATTAAGTCGGCCTAACATTTTTAAAATTCTCGATTTACACCTTTTGAAGTTAAATTAAGTTTTGAATTTTATGTATTTAAAATCAAAAAATAAAATAAAATAAATAATTAAATAGAAACATTAAAAAAGAACTACCTGAAGGTTGGGCCTGCCCATTACTTCGGCTGGGAATACTGGGCCATCCCACCAGTGCTTCCTTGACGCGTACAACTTCGTTCACATCGCTCGCCAGCGTCCCAGCACCACAAAAGCAAAATCTCATCTATTGCAAGTACCCCTCAAAAACAGATCTATTGCAAGTGGGGGGCGATGACAGCTCGCGTACGAGGCGTCGCGATCGGGCGGACTAGGTTAGTTCGCCTTTTCACCAATTTTTATTTATTATTATTTTATTCATTTTTCCTTTGATGTTGATTTTCCAAACAATTAAAAATAGAAATATTTCAAACATTAATTTAATAAAAAATCGTTAATATGAAAAATGACAACGCAATGTAAATAAATGTTAGCTTATTTTAAAAAATGTTGATAGCATAGAAAATAAGGTTTGTCACATTTATCAAAAATATGATAATGGTATTAATTTCGATATATATATATATATATATATATATATATATATATATATATATATAGGGTCACGCTATTCGTCACCCTGGGTGAGGAATAGTTATTCTTCACCCCCTCTCTATTTTGACATCAATGCACCGTATTTTTATGTTTCGTAATTTTGTCTTATTTCATACGTAAAAAGAGAGCGTAAGAAAATATATACTTGCCGTAAAAAATATTTTATGTTACGTAAAGTTACGAACGTAAAAACATATATAAAATGCGATATTTCTGGTCTTATAACCTATTTTTTTTTCTTATACCAAATTTTACGTGGTGAATCAATATGAATGT
Organism: Triticum aestivum; assembly: GCF_018294505.1. Classification (NCBI taxonomy): domain Eukaryota; kingdom Viridiplantae; phylum Streptophyta; class Magnoliopsida; order Poales; family Poaceae; genus Triticum; species Triticum aestivum. The sequence goes on along the minus strand of NC_057814.1, from coordinate 136,405,770 downwards.
AACTATTTGTATTCCAAATATAATTTATTTATGAAGCGATCGTAAGATTACCTCGGACGAAGAATAACTTATTCTGCAACCTGGGTGATGAATAGTATTACTATATATATATATATATATATATATATATATATATATATATATATATATATAACTATATATATATATAGTGATGCTATTCATCACCCAGGGTGCAAATAAGTTATTCTTCACCAAGGTAATCTTATGATCACTTCATAATTAAATTAGATTTGGAATTCAAATAGTTACGTTCCTATTGATTCACTACGTAAAATTTGGTATAAGAAAATAAAATTATAGGTCATAAGACAAGAAAATTTGGAGTTTATGTATATTTTACACTATGTTTTTACGTTTGTAATTTTACATAACATAAAATATTTTTTACGGCGATGATATATTTTCTTACGGTTTTTTTACGTCAGAAATAAGATAAAACTTACGGAACGTAAAATTACAGTGCACTGGGGAAGTACAGCACAACGATTATATCTCACCTGCAGCGAGTAGACCTTCCCTCTCGCCTGAAGCATATCCAGATCAGGTAGCAACTAGGCCGGCCCAGTCGCAGAGAATGTGCCCGGTTGCTCGCTCTTAAGTTTTGTTCATTTTTTATTTCAGTCTGCATGTTAATTTGTTGAACTATGCCCGTTTTCAACGGGTTTTTTATTTCCTTTTTCTTTTCTGTCAATTTAATGGTTTTCTTTTTTGTTTTCTTTTCATTCCTTACTGTTTCATTGGTTTTTTCGGTTTCCTTCATGGTTTCCCTCTTTTTCTATGTGTTTTCTTTATGGTTTTTCTCCGGTTCTACAACCCTTAATTGCCATTTTTTTGCTTTTTGTGTGTGCTAGCTGTATAAATTACAGTGCAGTGATGGTAATATGTATTTAAAACATTTAACATTTATAAAATTAATGTTTATAACTATGAAAAATGTACATAAAAATAGAGGGAAAACGATACAACTAGCACACACAAAAAGCAAAAAAATGGCAATTAAAGGTTGTAGAACCGGAGAAAAACCAATGAAAACCATAAAGAAAACACATAGAAAAAGAGGGAAAACATGAAGGAAACCGAAAAAACCAATGAAACAGTAAGAAATGAAAAGAAAACAAAAAAGAAAACCATTAAATTGACAGAAAAGAAAAAGGAAATAAAAAACCCGTTGAAAACGGGCATAGTTCAACAAATTAACATGCAGACTGGAATAAAAAACGAACAAAACTTAAGAGCGAGCAACCGGGCACATTCTCTGCGATTGGGCCGACCTAGTTGCTACCTGATCTGGAAATGCTTCAGGCGAGAGGGAAGGTCTACTCGCTGCAAGTGAGATATAATCGTTGTGCTGTACTTCCTCCTCGCCTACAGACACTGACCGAGAGCTGGCTCAGTTTCGCTGGTTTTTTCGAAATTTCGGTTTCTCATTTTTTTGTCCGAATTTCTCTGCGAATTTAATGTTGCTCTTTGTGCTCGTTTTCTTCTGGTTATCTTATTTTTCTTTTCTCTGTTTTCCTTTTCTTGTTTTTCTTCTTCTTTCCTTTATTCGTTTCTGTTTTCTTATCATTTTGTTTTCTGTTGTACTCCGTGATTTTGCCGACACCGTCACAATACCTGGTTGTACTCATGATTCTTTTGGCGGCTAGGGTGGTAGCTGGTTGCTTCATATTTAGCGCTTCGGGCGCTCATTTATATGCATTATACAAATGGGCGCACACAACCCTCCGCGTTGGGCCAGCCAAACTCCCCTCTTGTCATTCGGCTTTAAGCCACAAAAAATGGCGCTAGCAGAGAGAATCAAACCAACGACCTCCTATTTCGTGGAACACTGCACTAACCACTCGACCACTTCGGCGGATCTGATAGGTTACATCTTTTCCTTATTTTTTTGTTTCTCTTTCCTTTTTCCTTTTCTCCATTTCCCTTTTTCTGTTTCTTTTCTTCTTCCTTATTTGATGTTTTTATTTCAAATTCATGAACCCTTTTCAAATGATGAACTTTTTCATTTTTCGATAAACTTTTCTGGAAATCGAAGAACTTTTTTTCAAGTTCGATGAACTTATTTCAAAATCGATGGATGTTTCCTTCAAATTGATGAACTATTTTCATTTTTTTATGGACTTTTTTGAAAATCGTTGAACATTTTTCTAATTTGATGATTTTTTTTCAAACTCAATGAACCTTTTTCCAAATCGATGATTTTTTTCAACTAAATGCACTTTTTTCATATTCGATGAACTTTTATTTAAAATTGGTGAACTTTTTTCTAACTCACGAAATTTTTCTATTTTGTTCTTTTTTCCCCAGTTAGAAACTCATTCCGTGTTTGTGAATTTTTTCAAAATATACTGAACATTTTTTTAAAATGACCTTCTTTTGAATTCGTCAAGTTTTTTTGAACACATGAACTTTTCGATTTGGTGAACTTTTTTTTCAATACGCGTACTTTTTTTGCATGTTCGTAAACTTCATTTGAAATCTGTGAAGATGTTTTCAAACAATTGAAAAATCTAAACATTACTGTGTAATCCACAATAAATAGCGTGTCTACGTTTCTTTTCTGAAGCGGTTTACGCTGTAAATAATCACTAGCAGTTAGTTCGTCGAGTGGTTAGCCTCGCTGTACGGAAGCTCGGCGGCGCGAGATTAAATCCCTGTTGAGAGCAATTTTTTGGGGTTTCTTTTCGTGCTGCGTGGTCGTGGGCCGGCCCAGCCAGACGCTGCTGCCAGCGCCAGTTACGTTGTGCGGCGCTGAAGGCGGCAATAGGAGGGAGCAACTAGTTAACGAGCGCTCCTTCGGGAGCCTTGCAACGATCAGCGCCACTTGGCGTGCTCTCAGCCATTCGCCACGTGTCGCGCTTTGAACGCTCCCTCCAGATTTTGTTTTTTTATTTTTCCGCACGCGTTTTCGGCTTTTTAAACGGTTTTTTTCCGACGTTTTGGTTTTGCCCAGTCTTCCTTAGCGTTTCGAAAAAAAAAATTTAGAAAAAACTTTTTGTGCGCGAAAAAACGCGTTTACATTTTTTTTCTTTCGTGAAAAGTCACGTTTTTTTTTCGCGAGAGGCACGGTTGTGCTTTAGCGAGAGTCACGGCCGTGCCTTTCGGAAACAAAAAAAAACGCGTTTTCTGTTTTTTTCTTTCGCGAGAGTCACGGTTTTACTTCCGCGAGAGGCACGGTTGTGCTTTCGTGAGAGTCACGGCCGTGCCTCTCGGAAAGGGAAAAACAAAACGCGTTTTTTTTTCTTTCACGAGAGTCACGGTTTTGCTTCCGCGAGAGGCACGGTTGTGCTTTTGCGAGAGTCATGGCCCTGCCTCTCGGAAAGGGAAAAAAATACGCGTTTTCTGGTTTTTTTCTTTCGCGAGAGTCACGGTTTTGCTTTTGCCAGAGGCACGGTTGTGCTTTCGCGAGAGTCACGGGCGTGCCTCTTTCGGAAAGGAAAAAACGCGTTTTCTGTATTTTTTCTTTCCACGAGAGTCACGGTTTTGCTTCCACGAGAGACACGGTTGTGATTTCGCGAGAGGCACGGGCGTGCCTCTTTCGGAAAGGGAAAAAACCGTGCTCCCGGTTTGGTTTTTTCGTCCGTTTTTTTCGTGAAAAAAAAAGTTCGTCAAAACCTATCAACATGAGATATAGTTTTGAAAATCTCGACACGAGGAATCTAATGGTGAAAACGGTTTGAGATTTGGACGCACGGTTTAAGAGACAAAACGTTTTGAATAAACGAATCTACGAAAAAAGGAAAAACTCCCAGGTTGCAACAAGTGGCGCGCTGCATGTGCGCCACTTGTCCTGACCTGGGAAGATAGAGTGTTCTTTGCAATGAGTACTCCTTAATTAGTGATTTCGGCAATAGGAGGTCCCCGGTAGGTGTCAAGCAAATGATTGCCCGTAGTTTGATATTGGGGCGGCCTAATGCCTGGACGTTGTATTGGATTTTTTTCTTTCATTTCTTCATACAAATGTGTCTATTTTTTGTAAACAATTAAATTTCATGAACATTTTTATCAAAAATATTTATATAATCAAATTCGTCATATTTTAAAATTCAATAATATTTTAAAAATTGGACCTTTCTCAAATTCTCAAATGTTATATCTTTGTTATAATTTTAAATCTGCATTTAAAAATATTGAACATTTTTAAAAATTCCTGCAGTAGCTAGTTTTTTTTTTCCAGAAAATGATGCCTCATAAACTAGTTGGTCCATGAAATTATGTACCTAGGTCAAGCAACTTTCTTATGCAAAAAAACTGACCGAACCAATTAAAAGTCTGTTGAAATCGATTGCGGGCGTTTGGCCGTCTATTCTCATCCAAGTATGAGCGACCTAGGCGTTTGGTCATCTATTCAGCTTGTATCGTCAAAGTATTAGGACTCCGTTAAGTGGGAACACTGCACCCAGGAACAAATTGCGTTGGCAAACGATCCGATCAAAGGGGTGGATGGATTGGGCCCCACCCTCTACAACGACCCGAAGTTTTTAGTTCAACTTTGGAAACCGCAAAAATATTTCTTTTTGTGTCTTTTCTTTCTTTCTTGTTGCTTCCTATAAGAAGACCCGGAAAATTCAAAAATATTTCTCGTTCTGTTTCTTGTTTGCTTAGTTTCTTTGGCGTGTTAAAATTGTTTCAAAGCAAAAAAGCCAAAGAGATTTCTCTTTATTCGTTATTACTCCCTCCATCCATATATATACAGGGCCTAATGCGTTTTCGAGATTGCCTTTGACTATCGATAAGATTAATAGTATATGAGATGTATAATGTAAAAATTATATCGTTGGATGCTCCTTTCACGTACGAATTTGATAGTATGCTTTGTGTAGCTTGCATGTCATATATTATTGCTCTAACATGTGGTCAAAGTTAGCCTTAAAAATGCATTTGGCCCTATATAGATGGATAAAGGGAGCAGTTGTTTTTTTTGTTTTGGTTTCATTTGGTTTTTCGTTTGCTCCTTCCTTCTTTGCTGCTTGTCCTGCTCCTTTCGGTGTTCCTTTCTTCTTTGTATTTAAGTTGCATGATTTCCTTTGTAAAACCAAAAACCAACAAAAGGATTTCTTCTTGGCTTTCCTCACTTTATGTCTTGAACTCAAGAAAATCTCATAATATTTCTTTTGTCTTCTCTTTTTGCAAAAGTTTTTACCTTCTGTCCACAACAACACTTGCACTGCACTATTATTATTTATCTTATTCAAGTTGTGCAAGTGAGAAAGCGACAAAGATGACCACTTGATGAAGTGACCATGGCAAAGAAAGCTGGTATGATCATATTTTATTTGTTATGTGCGTATGTTTATCTACACGATCTTTTTATAGCGTCCCTTGTGTTAGTAATTTTGTGCATAATGGAAGCTTAGTGGCCCATGCTTTCTCATGATGAGTCTCAATTAACTAGGAGCGTATAATGAGTTATATTGAATGTTAACATGCATTAAATTGTACCATAATGTGGTATGTTAATAGAGTATTCCCTCTGAAGTATTCAAGTGGCTTGACTTTACACATGTTTTGATAAGTGGTCGGGGCTGTTAACGAGTATCGGATCCAAAACTCACACCCGATAGCTTAAGGTGACCTGTTATAGTGCTTGCCATGTGTCGGTTACCCTTCATGAAAACACTTCCATGACACGGCATTTATCATCATGGAAGTGGTCACTTATGTGATGAAAAATTGATTATTGTCATGGAATACATCGCCGACAACACATGTATGACTATCTTGATTCTATCATAAAAGCACAATGGATGTACATGAGTGACGGAAAGTGTGACCTACTCTGACAAAGCTATTGCAGATGTGTTCTTTTTTTGTAGTGAGTAGTGGAGGATGCGGACGCACATGTTGGCGATGGTATTGTCGTCCTCCTCCTCCTCCTTCTTCACTGGGCTCCATCGGGGCAGTGATGGTGGCGCCGCCTCCTTGCCTAGCCAAAAATGAAGTGGCGTGGACCCCGACTTTTATGGCGGAAAACTCGTCTTCTTACTCGCCGGATGCCATGGTGATTGTGGAGAAAATGGTCCAAGGAGGAGATGGGAGCGGAGTGTGGTGCAATTTTTGCCCGGCGTTTGGCATCATTTAAATAGCGGGGAATGGCCGGAGCCAACTGGCGTTGTGTTTAATGACGGCGGCTCACGAATGGACGTGTGGCTGGAGTAGGTTTCTGGGCACACGTGCGGGTTTAATGGAGGAAGGTGGGCACTCTCCGGTCGTATGAATGCGGTGAGGAGGTGTGTTCAGCAGGGCGTACAACACGCTACACCCTCGGCCAACGCGCCGCTTCAATGTTGGAAATATGTCGTAGAGGCAATAATATTGTATTATTACTTTTTCATATTCATAATTAAGTGTTTATATTTCATGCTAGAATCGTTATGATCCTGGAATATGCGATTCCGTGGAAAACTCATATGCACGTCTGGAATGATAAATGATTAAATAAAAGGTTCCTAGTCTCGCCTCTAAGACTAGCTCAAATATTGTTGGTGATCATGTTTTCTGAATCTTAGGATATCGTTAAGTGTAACGATAGTCTTAAAACAACATTGATATTATGACGTTGGAAGAATGATCATATTGAATCGACCCAAACTTGTTTACTATGAATTGAGATAATATCGTTTGTAATCAATTATAATAACACGGAGTGTTAACATGTGACTTTGCTCCTTAGACCATAAGAGTATCGTAATCACTTCTTGCCATATGGTGGACTTTGGGGTTCATTGGTACAACGAGGTGCTACACAAACGGTTTTTAACCCCTTTTTGCGAAGGCATTCAGAACCATCGCCAAGTGAGTGACTGCGGTAGGGGGTCCTTCCCACACGACCTAGAAACCGTCGGGGATAGGGAGCCTCGATGCATATACAGTACTCCCTACTCGTTTGTGCTCGCATTGCCATCGCAGTCGGTATTCTGTGGTGCTACGTTTACGATGCGCGACACACCACAAATAGTTCACGATTATAGAAGTAGCCAATCACACACATTTACTTTTCCTTGACTGTGTGCGATTCGATGTAAGAGCGCACACAGTTGTCGCTATAAAACTGTATGCGAAGCTTGAATACATCCCACACGATCCATCCGTCGTACCCACGTCGGATGATCGACCTATCGCACACGTTCTTCTATGACCAAACGTTTGCGATGCGCACAACATCACAAATAGTCCATAATTGCGAAGCGTGTGTGATAAGGTGACTATCACAAACATTTAATAAGAAAGAACTGTGTGCGATGCTATTGTTAATCGCACACGTTTTTTCTTGGCTGATCGTGTGAGCAGTAGAGATTGATCGCACACGTAGTGGATCCTAGAAACATGTTTGATATCCATGTCTATCGCAGATGTTTCACTTTCGTAAACCGTGTGCAGTGTAATCCCTAATTAATCTCTAATTTAAAAATCACATGTTTTGAATTTGAAAGTAGGCAATCACTTATTTCATATCCAACCATGTTTATTACAAATATAGGTTCAACCACGAATGCATAATTCGATGCACAGGCACATATACTGAAGAACTACAGAAGCACCAAGTAAAGAATGATGAACCATAGTTGTACTAAAGACTATAAAGAGAGAGGCGAAAGACATTCTGGTTACTGGAGAAGGTGAAGCGGAATGCCCATATTGTACCCTCCTCCATGCGTAATGCGCGCACGACTCTAGGCCACCCTATTGTGATATCTGCCCGTCCATCCTTCACTGTCTGCATTAGGACTTCTCTATGCTCATTGTAGTCTGGGTGAAATATTTTAACCTTCATTGCGTGTCCACAAATCATGTACTTTGCAAGGTAATCTTGAGTGAATTTCTTCAGGAACCACTGCAAACGAAGAATATTCAGGCATTGTTGTCTAAGAACTCATTATGGGCAGTAAAAAGAGAAGGCTGCAGAGTTTATAGTTACCATCCACAGCTCACTGTTGTGTTGGATAGAGCATAAACAAATAATTTGCTTGACACCATTCGTATCTTTTTGCTAATAATCCTTATCAGTTTCCTCACTTGATGCTTGTTCATGAATATCTCATTGCCCCATACGCAAAAAGGTTGATGAGTGGATCCTTGCCAAGGGCATATGTACCTACAAGAACAAGTCAATATTAGAAGCTAACAAGTCTCCAGGCCTGGATCTATATGCACTACATTATGGAACGACGGGGGGAGTACAAGCCGATGGATGAAACTAACCTCGGCGGAAAATGGTGGCCACTCCCGTTGTTGTCCTGCATAAGTAGTGGAAAGGCATGATAAGTATAGCAACCTTAACATCAAACAAATATAGCAAAGGTAAACAACATCATCTCCAAATGATAGCTTGAATGTGTTGGTTTCAGCATGCTGTTAAAGCAGATATAAAATGGAAGACAATGTTACCGACAACAGGCTTAACAGCCATCAAATATTGCAATTCATACAGGTATTGTTGAAAATGAATAGAACGTAGGTAATGCTTAAATATCACACTGGATAAATGTGTAAAACTGAAATAAAGGGCACGTGTTAACTACACCAGGCATAACTGGAACCAAATATAGCCATTCAAACAGGCATTGATGCAGTCAAGTGAGACAGTTCCGACTTGCACATAATGAACATCACATTGTGAATGACTGAAATAAACAAGGCATAAATGATCAGTATAACAACCAAATATAGCCATTGAAAACTGGACAGAGTCTCACTGCAACCAACCTAACAAGCAAATACAGATAAACAGGGCATATGCTTGAAAACTGGACAAATGCTCACTGCAACCAACCTAACAAGCAAATACAGATAAACAAGGCATTTGCTTGAAAACTGGACAAATGCTCACTGCAACTAACCTAACAACCAAATACAGATAAACAAGGCATCTGCTTGATAACTAGACAAATGCTCACTGCAGCCAACCTAAGAACCAAATACATATAAACAAGGCATCTGCTCAATAACTGGAAAAATGCTCACTGCAACCAACCTAACAACCAAATATAGATAAACAAGGCATCTACTCACTATAAACAACCAAATATAGCCATTCGTGAAACTGAAGTGGACAATTCATACTTAAACATCACATAGCCCTATTGAACAATACACTTTAGCATAACTGAAATAATTAAACACGACACAATTAAAGCACCGCACGGCAAATGCTACTACAACAAAGGGTACGGGTTGGAAAGCTAGAAAAGTTAAGATTTGCTGATAGGATGTTGCCTCACATGTCATGGACGGGATCCTTCCAGTTGGAAGAGCACAGACCCATGGTGCGCTCTCTGATGTCACATATGGGCTGTTTCACCTTGAAAGAACCTTTGTGGGTGCCCTCCTCGTGGTCGTGGTCGATGAGATCTGACTTGGCAATTGAGGATCCCAAGCCGCCGCCGTAGAACGCGTCCTTCAGAAATGACAAAATGGGCTCGATGGCGCACAAGGATCACAAATCCTTGACCGCTTGGCGGAGGAGATCAGCGGCAGGGCCGTCAAAGAGATCGATGGCGGTTGAAGCAAAGGGGTTGGGGATGGACCACTTAACCTGTGACATGGCCCGCATGAAGCCGTCGCTGTCGACGAGCTTGATGTCATAGCCAACTTTCCCGCCCACTGACATGAAGCCTTCGGCATGGCAATGTAGTCAACGTTTTTGCCGGCTTCCGTTGCAACGTGTTGCTCCGGGATCGAGAGGTCGGGGCGAATGGCGGCCACCTTGCCAACATCCGCCGGAGAGGACATGATAAACCTCTTCTTGGCCGAACGCTCGTCGGGCTCCCCGGGACACGTGGTCGAGCTTAGGCTGCGACATTCTGGAGCAGGGGATGTGGATCTGGCGGGGAGGGACACCGCAGGCCTCATCTAAAAACTCAGGGGAGTGGGGCGATGGTATGGGAATCACTGGGTAACCTGAACTTTATTATCTAAGCTAGGAGGAACGGGCAGACCGGTGATACGTCTCCAACGTATCTATAATTTTTGATTGTTCCATGCTATTATATTATCTGTTTTGGATGTTTAGTGGGCTTTATTATACACTTTTATATTATTTTTGGGACTAACCTACTAACCAAAGGCCCAGTGCAAATTGTTGTTTTTTTGCCTATTTCAGTGTTTCGCAGAAAAGGAATATCAAATGGAATCCAAACGGAATGAAACCTTCGGGAGAGTGATTTTTGGAACAAACGCAATCCAGGAGACTTGGAGTGGAGGTCAAGAAAGAAACGAGGAGGCCACGAGGCAGGAGGGCGCGCCCAGAGGGGGTAGGCGCGCCCCCACCCTCATGGGCCCCTCGTGGCTCCCCTAACCGACTTCTTTCGCCTATATATACTCATATACCCCGAAAACATCCAGGAGCACCATGAAACCCTATTTCCACCGCCGCAACCTTCTGTACCCATGAGATCCCATCTTGGGGCCTTTTCCGGCGCTCCGCCGGAGGGGGAATCGATCACGGAGGGCTTCTACATCAACACCATAGCCTCTCCGATGATGTGTGAGTAGTTTACCACAGACCTTCGGGTCCATAGTTATTAGCTAGATGGCTTGTTCTCTCTCTTTGGATCTCAATACAAAGTTCTCCTTGATCTTCTTGGAGATCTATTCGATGTAATTCTTTTTGCGGTGTGTTTGACGAGATCTGATGAATTGTGGGTTTATGATCAAGATTATCTATGAACAATATTTGAATCTCCTCTGAATTCTTTTATGTATGATTTGATATCTTTGCAAGTCTCTTTGAATTATCAGTTTGGATTGGCCTACTAGATTGATCTTTCTTGCAATGGGAGAAGTTCTTAGCTTTGGGTTCAATCTTGCGGTGTCCTTTCACAGTGACAACAGGGGCAGCAAGGCACGCATTGTATTGTTGCCATCGAGGATAAAAAGATGGGGTTTATATCATATTGCTTGAGTTTATCCCTCTACATCATGTCATCTTGCCTAATGCGTTACTTTGTTCTTATGAACTTAATACTCTAGATGCATGCTGGATAGCGGTCGATGTGTGGAGTAATAGTAGTAGATGCAGAATCATTTCGGTCTACTTGTCACGGACGTGATGCCTATATACATGATCATGCCTAGATATTCTCATAACTATGCGCTTGTCTATCAATTGCTCGATAGTAATTTGTTCACCCACCGTAATACTTATGCTATCTTGAGAGAAGCCACTAGTGAAACCTATGGCCCCCGGGTCTATTTTCCATCATATAAGTTTCCAATCTATTTTACTTTGCAATCTTTACTTTCAATCTATATCATAAAAATACCAAAAATATTTATCTTATTATCTCTATCGGATCTCACTTTTGCAAGTGGCCGCGAAGGGATTGACAACCCCTTTATCGCGTTGGTTGCAAGGTTCTTATTTGTTTGTGTAGGTACGAGGCGACTTGCGTGTAGTCTCGTACTGGATTGATACCTTGGTTCTCAAAAACTGAGGGAAATACTTACGCAACTTTGCTGCATCATCCTTTCCTCTTCAAGGGAAAACCAACGCAGTGCTCAAGAGGTAGCAAGAAGGATTTCTGGCGCCGTTGCCGGGGAGATATACGCCAAGTCAAGTCAAGTCAAGACATACCAAGTACCCATTACAAACTCTTATCCCTCGCATTACATTATTTGCCATTTGCCTCTCGTTTTCCTCTCCCCCACTTCACCTTTGCCGTTTTATTCACCCTCTTTTTCCGTTCACCTCTTTTTCGCTTGCTTCTTGTGTGCTTGTGTGTTGGATTGTTTGTCACGATGGTTCAAGATAATACTAAATTGTGTGATTTTTCCAATACCAACAACAATGATTTTCTTAGCACTCCGATTGCTCCTATTACCGATGCTGAATCTTGTGAAATTAATGCTGCCTTGCTGAATCTTGTCATGAAAGATCAATTCTCTGGCCTTCCTAGTGAAGATGCCACTACACATCTAAACAACTTTGTTGATTTGTGTGATATGCAAAAGAAGAAAGATGTGGATAATGATATTGTTAAATTGAAGCTATTTCCATTTTTGCTTAGAGATCGTGCTAAAACTTGGTTTTCGTCTTTGCCTAAAAATAGTATTGATTCTTGGAATAAGTGCAAAGATGCTTTTATCTCTAAGTATTTTCCTCCCGCTAAGATCATCTCTCTTAGAAACGATATTATGAATTTTAAGCAACTTGATCATGAACATGTTGCACAAGCTTGGGAGAGGATGAAATTAATGATACGTAATTGCCCTACACATGGTTTGAATTTATGGATGATTATACAATTTTTTTATGCCGGATTGGAATTTGCTTCTAGAAATCTTTTAGATTCGGCCGCGGGATGCACTTTGATGGAAATCACTTTAGGAGAAGCTACTTAACTCCTAGATAATATTATGGTTAATTATTCTCAATGGCACACCAAAAGATCTACTAGTAAAAAGGTTCATGCGATAGAAGAGATTAATGTTTTGAGTGGAAAGATGGATGAACTTATGAATTTTTTTGCTAATAAGAGTGCTTCTTCTGATCCTAATGATATGCCTCTGTCGACTTTGATTGAGAATAATTATGAATCTATGGATATGAATTTTGTTGGTAGGAACAATTTTGGTAACAACGCTTATAGAGGAAACTTTAATCCTAGGCCGTTTCCTAGTAATTCCTCTAATAATTATGGTAATTCCTACAACAACTCTTATGGAAATTTTAATAAGATGCCCTCTGAATTTGAGACTAGTGTTAAACAATTTATGATTTCTCAAAAGAATTTCAATGCTTTGCTTGAAGAAAAATTGCCTAAGATTGATGAGTTGGCTAGGAACATGGATAGAATTTCTCTTGATGTTGATTCTTTGAAACTTAGATCTATTCCACCTAAGCATGATATCAATGAGTCTCTCAAATCAATGAGAATTTCCATTGATGAGTGCAAGGAAAGAACCGCTAGGATGCGTGCTAAGAAAGATTGCTTTGTAAAAGCGTGTTCTTCTAGTCTTCATGATAATAAGGATGAAGATCTAAAAGTGATTGATGTGTCTCCTATTAAATATTTGTTTTGCAATATGAATCTTGATAATGATGGGACTGGAGATGAGTCAACTTTAGTTAAAAGGCGTCCCAATGATTCGGAGTTTTTAGATCTTGATGCAAAAATTGGTAAAAGTGGGATTGAAGAGGTCAAAACTTTACATAGCAATGAACCCACTATTTTGGATTTCAAGGAATTTAATTATGATAATTGTTCTTTAATAGATTGTATTTCCTTGTTGCATTCCGTGTTAAATTCTCCTCATGCTTATATTCAAAATAAAGCTTTTACCAAACATATCGTTGATGCTTTAATGCAATCTTATGAAGAAAAGCTTGAATTAGAAGTTTTATCCCTAGAAAACTTTATGATGAGTGGGAACCTACTATTAAAATTAAAGATTAAAGACCATGAATGCTATGCTTTATGTGATTTGGGTGCTAGTGTTTCAACGATTCCAAAAACTTTGTGTGATGTGCTAGGTTTCCGTGAATTTGATGATTGTTCTTTAAATTTGCATCTTGCGGATTCCACCATTAAGAAACCTATGGGAAGAATTAATGATGTTCTTATTGTTGCAAATAGGAATTATGTGCCCGTAGGTTTCATTGTTCTTGATATAGATTGCAATCCTACATGTCCTATTATTCTTGGTAGACCTTTCCTTAGAACGATTGGTGCAATTATTGATATGAAAGAAGGAAATATTAGATTCCAATTTCCGTTAAGGAAAGGCATGCAACACTTTCCTAGGAAGAAAATTAAATTACCTTATGAATCTATTATGAGAGCCACTTATGGATTGCCAACCAAAGATGATAATACCTAGATCTATTCTTGCTTTTATGCCTACACAACAAAAATAAAAGACGCATCCGTGACATTTTGGGCCGAACGAATTTTTTTTCTGTCATACTTATGACACTTCTATGACGATAATTGTGACAAAACCTGGTATCATCATAGATGTGGTGAGCTCCTACTTCTATGACAAAAAATCATGACAGAAAATGGGCTTTTCGTCCTGGGCGGGCCGGAGACACAGCTGCATGACATTCTTTGGGCCGTCCATGACGGGAAAAACTGTGGTAGAAGCAAGGGCGAGGAAAATATCGGGGTGTTCCCGGTTACGGTGGGTGGTCGGGGCCGAGCGATGCGAGTTTCTCTCGTACACGCACACACGTGGGTGCGAGGCGTTGGGCTCTAACTGAACCCGAGCGAGGCGTTGGGCTCTAACTGAACCCGAGCGATTGCACTGCAGGCTACGCGTTACTGAACCCGAGCGATCAATCGATGGCTGGTAACTGAACCTGATCGAGCGATTCCTTCGCTACTGCTGCTAACTAAAGACGATCGATGCTGCCTCTGGATGAACAGTGAGCGTTGCCGGGGGGGGGGGGGGTTGGATGAACAGTTCCTGGTGGGGGTGGATGAACAGGACCCCGTGGTGTTGCCTCTGGATGAACAGGACCCCGATCGATCGAGCTGGTTGGGGCTGGATGAACAGGACCCCGTGGAGGGCCGGATGAACAGGACCACCCCGTGGAGGGCATGATGAACAGTAGACGGTGGAGGGCTGGATGAACAGTAGCCCGTGGAGGAGTGGTTGAACAGGAGCCCGTGGAGAGGGCTGGTTGAACAGTAGCCGGTGGAGTAGCGCGGGGTGGAGGCTGGATGAACAGGAGCCCGTGGATGAACAGTCGCAGGTGGAGGCTGGAGGAGGTCGACGATGGATGAACAGTAGCCCGTGGAGGCTGGAGGGGGTCGACAGTGGAGATGAACAGTATCCCGTGGAGTCCCGTTTTGCGGTACGCCACACCCCTCCCGATGAACAGGACCCCCGTTTCGACCGTAGCGCTCCAACACAAGTCCGTTTCCTCCGTTTTGCGGTACGCCACACCCCTCCAGATCAACAGGACCCTCGTTTCGACCGTAGGAGGTCCGTTTCCTCTGTTTTGCGGTACGCCAGACCCCTCCTGATGAACATGATCCCGTTTTGAATGTGGCCGGTCGAACACAAGGCCGTTTCCTCCGTTCTACGGTACGCCAGGCCTCGTTTCCATCGGCTGTTCCGTCCAAGCCCTCCCGATGAACACGACGACGCATTCCGTTCCGACCCAGCCGGTTGGCTCCCCATGAACACGACGACGACGCAGTTTCTCCGTTCCGACCCAGCCATGTACACGAGTCCTGGTCATACGTATGCGCGAGTAGGTGTTCGAGACCCTGCCCGTACGTACGTACGTGGCTGTATTTTCTTTCTTGCACACTGGCCGCTGTACGTACGTGTACACGCTACGTGCGCGCCTCTAATACGACATGTGCGCGCCTCTACATCGACCAGTATGTACGTACACGTTCGCGACCAGAATGACAACGCTACGTACGCTTCGACCAGGTGGGTCCCGACTGTCAGGCACTTCCTTGCCTGCGAAGATGTAGCTGGTGGGTCCCAGCAGTTAGGGGGGCGAATTGTTTTTTTTGCCTGGACGCACTTCCTTGTGTGCGAAGATGTAGCTGGTGGGTCCTAGCAGTCAGGGGAAACATTTTTTTCACGAAATACGGTGGCCCGTCCGGTGGGTCCCTACTGTCAGGTGGAGGAATAATTATTTTGCGTGTAATAAGGAGACACTTCCTTGCGGCCACCGTGGACCCAGCTGTCAGCCTCTCCACGTACAGTACTCTTCCGATGGAACTCGTTCCTTGACCACGTTGACCACGCCGCGCCGAGAGCACCAGGGCGGTGGACGACGGCGAGGCCTAGGAAGGGGACGACGCGGAGCCGGGGAAGACGCGGCAGTGGAAGCCCGCGCGGAGAGGAGTACGAGGGTTCACTGGTTCGGCTGCGATGTGAGATTGCCGTCGCCGTAGGGCCTGGCCAGCGGTGGGAGTAGTAGGGGGCGGTGAGGCCTCCGCGGCAGCATAGCCGGCCAAGGAAGGCAGGAGCATGTGGCACGACCGGCGCTACTTTGGGCGGCTGGAGCAAGAAGACCAGAGGTTGAAGAAGCACTACGGCCATTGGATGGACATCGTACGGTCACTGGAGCTAGAATCGTTCATATTGACTAAGTTGACAAAGCACTCCGTCCCCGTCAACTTAGTAGGCCCACAAGTCAGCCTCCCACCAAGGTGGGTCCCAACTAGCAGGGGGAGTATTCATTTTTTGTGCGTAATAAGGAGGCACTTCAGGTGGGTCCGAGCTGACAGCGGGGGGAACGTTTTCACGAAATACGGTGGCCCGTCCGGTGGGTCCCAGCAGTCAGGGGGGAACATTTGTTTGCCAAATACGGTGGCCCGTCCGGTGGGTCCCTGCTATCAGGTGGATGAATAATTATTTTCCGCGTAATAAGGCGGCACTTCCTTGCTGCTGCCGTGGACTCAGCTGTCAGCCTCTCCACGTACAGTACTCTTCCGATGGAAGTCGTTCCTTGACCATGTTGACCACGCCGCGCCGAGAGCACCAGGGCGGTGGACGACGGCGAGTGGCGAGGCCTAGGAAGGGGACGACGCAGAGCCGGGGAAGACACGGCAGTGGAAGCCCACGCGGAGAGGAGTACGAGGGTTCACTGGTTCGGCTGCGGTGTGAGGCTACCGTCGCCGCAGAATAATAGGGGGTGTGGGTGAGTGGAGGGATGGCCTGGCCAGCGGTGGGAGTAGTAGGGGGCGGTGAGGCCTCCGCGGCAGCACAGCCGGCCACGGGAGGCAGGAGCAGGCGGCACGACCGGCGCTGCTTTGGGCGGCTGGAGCAAGAAGACCAGAGGTTGAAGAAGCACTACGGCCGTTGGATGGACATCGTACGGTCACTGTAGCTAGAATCGTTCATATTGACTAAGTTGACAAAGCCCTTGGTACGCGTCAACTTAGTAGGCCCACAGGTCAGCTTCCGAAACGATGCGCCCCAGATGTCAGGGGGAGGAATCATTTTTTGGGCGGGTGAAGCTAGAATATCCGAGGTTGAAGAAGAAGCACGACATCCGTTGGATGGACATCCAACGGCCACTGCTGCTAGAACCGTGTGTTGACTATAATAAGTTGACAAAGCTTTGCATACGCGTCAACTTCTTTTTTAGGGGACGCGTCAACTTAGTAGGCCCACAAGTGTGTGGCAGAGAACTTATAGCCCATTTGCGATTTGTAAGAATGTACAGCCCATTTTTGAATTCTAATGGAATTTACTACAACCCATTTACAGTTTGTTAAAAGTACATCCCATTTTCTAGCTAGGACAACGATTAATAATTTGAACCAACCGTTCAAGACAGAATTCAATAAAATTTCCCACATTTTGATGGGATCCGAAATATTTTTACCTCGAAATTTCTAGTCAGATTAAATATAAATTTGTATTACGTAAAAATCTAACAAAACATTGCGCGCGCAACAATTAAAAATTAAGATTTTCAAAATCCATAAATAATATTTTATAAACTAATTTCGTGCTTGGTGCATTTTTTTATAGTTACTGCCCAGTTTTTATAATTACATCCCATTTATTATTTTTAAAGCCCATTTTCCTGTTAAGCCTAATGCATCCCTCCTAGGAAAGATTTGCAGCCCAACGGGGCGGAGAATAACAAGTTGACCTTGCCTTGGTATTCCTCAAAAAAACGTATAGCTGGGCTAGCCATTTTCATCTTGAAAAAAATTAATATATGGGCTGGATATCTGTCCTGGGCTAGACGGGCCACAGCCCGCCCAGTTAATACCCTGCTCTCCTCTGAACAACAACAAAAACATCGCCAAGAAAAACTCTGTAGTGCTCACGCCTCAAAAACACAAATACTGCTCGAGCTTCTTGGTCCCAGCTGTCGGCCGCACCTTGTGCAATTCTCTCGTTTATATTGACTACATAGGTTGACAATGGTGTGGGACCGTGATGTCAGGAAACCAGGAGGACAAAAAAAATATAGTTGTACATAATAAGGAGGCACTTGCGTACGTACGGCTATGGCCCTAGTGGGTCCCTACTGTCATCCAGTCAAAATAAAGTCATCTCCTGAATCCTCATGTTCATTGACCATGTTAACAATGCTCGGTGCCACGGCGAGTGCAACAACTCGAAGGACGATGGAGAGGGCCTCGCGGGCCCTATGGATGGTCTGATACAGCGCCCGCTGCTCATTCAGGAAGCCAGGATCATCGGACACCTATGAGCACCTTCAAGAGACTGAGATGGCATGAAACGGTAAGCCGCGCTTGGGAGCTCTGGTTTATTTCACACCTGTATTAAGGTACAAGTGTAATTTACTCGTCATCGGAAACAACGCGTAAAATACAGGCGTAATGAAACTGAGGGCCCGAGGTCTGTAAGTAAAACCGGCGGGTGCTGGGGAACATAGTAATTTCAAAATTTTCCTACGCACACACAGGATCATGGTGATGCATAACAACGAGAGGGGAGAGTGTTGTCCATGTACCCTCGTAGACCGAAAGCGGAAGCGTTAGCACAACGCGGTTGATGTAGTCGTACATCTTCACGATCCGACCGATCAAGTACCGAACACACGACACCTCCGAGTTCAGCACACGTTCAGCTCGATGACGTCCCTCGAACTCCGATCCAGCCGAGCTTTGAGGGAGAGTTCCATCAGCACGACGGCATGGTGATGATGATGATGTTCTACCGACGCAGGGCTTCGCCTAAGCACCGCTATGATACTATCGAGGTGGATTATGGTGGAGGGGGGAACCGCACACGGCTAAGAGATCAAGAGATCAATTGTTGTGTCTATGGGGTGCCCCCTGCACCCGTATATAAAGGAGCAAGGGAGGGAGAGGCGGCCGGCCAGGAGGAGGCGTGCCAGGAGGAGTCCTACTCCCACCGGGAGTAGGACTCCCTCCTTTCCTAGTTGGAGTAGGAGAAGGGGGAAGGAGGAGGGAGAGAGGAAGGAAAGGGGGGCGCGGCCCCCCTCCTTGTCCAATTTGGACTAGAGGGGGAGGGGGCACGCGGCCTGCCCTGGCCGCCCCTCCTCTTCTCCACTAAGGCCCATGTAGGCCCATTAAACCCCCCCCCCCCCGGGGGGGGGGGGGGGGTTCCGGTAACCCCCAGTACTCTGGTAAAATCCCGATTTCACCCGGAACACTTCCGATATCCAAATATAGGCTTCCAATATATCAATCTTTATGTCTCGACCATTTCGAGACTCCTCGTCATGTCCGTGATCACATCCGGGACTCCGAACTATCTTCGGTACATCAAAACACATAAACTCATAATATAACCGTCATCAAACTTTAAGCGTGTGGACCCTACGGGTTCGAGAACTATGTAGACATGACCGAGACACGTCTCCGGTCAATAGCCAATAGAGGAACCTGGATGCTCATATTGGCTCCCACATATTCTACAAAGATCTTTATCGGTCAGACAACATAACAACATACGTTGTTCCCTTTGTCATCGGTATGTTACTTGCCTGAGATTCGATCGTCGGTATCTCAATACCTAGTTCAATCTCGTTACCGGCAAGTCTCTTTATTCATTCTGTAATACATCATCCCGCAACTAACTCATTAGTTGCAATGCTTGCAAGGCTTATAGTGATGTGCATTACCGAGTGGGCCCAGAGATACCTCTCTGACAATCGGAGTGACAAATCCTAATCTCGAAATACGCCAACCCAACAAGTACCTTCGGAGACACCTGTAGAGCACCTTTATAATCACCCAGTTACGCTGTGACGTTTGGTAGCACACAAAGTGTTCCTTCGGTAAACGGGAGTTGCATAATCTCATAGTCATAGGAACATGTATAAGTCATGAAGAAAGCAATAGCAGAATACTAAACGATCGTGTGCTAAGCTAACGGAATGGGTCAAGTCAATCACATCATTCTCCTAATGATGTGATCCCGTTAATCAAATGACAACTCATGTCAATGGCTAGGAAACATAACCATCTTTGATCAACGAGCTAGTCAAGTAGAGGCATACTAGTGACACTCTGTTTGTCTATGTATTCACACAAGTATTATGTTTCCGGTTAATACAATTCTAGCATGAATAATAAACATTTATCATGATATAAGGAAATAAATAATAACTTTATTATTGCCTCTAGGGCATATTTCCTTCAGTCTCCCACTTGCACTAGAGTCAATAATCTAGATTACACAGTAATGATTCTAACACCCATGGAGCCTTGGTGCTGATCATGTTTTGCTCGTGGAAGAGGCTTAGTCAACGGGTCTGCAACATTCAGATCCGTATGTATCTTGCAAATTTCTATGTCTCCCACCTGGACTAGATCCCGGATGGAGTTGAAGCGTCTCTTGATGTGCTTGGTTCTCTTGTGAAATCTGGATTCCTTTGCCAAGGCAATTGCACCAGTATTGTCACAAAAGATTTTCATTGGACCCGATGCACTAGGTATGACACCTAGATCGGATATGAACTCCTTCATCCAGACTCCTTCATTTGCTGCTTCCGAAGCAGCTATGTACTCCGCTTCACACGTAGATCCCGCCACAACGCTTTGTTTAGAGCTGCACCAACTGACAGCTCCACCGTTCAATGTAAACACGTATCCGGTTTGCGATTTAGAATCGTCCGGATCAGTGTCAAAGCTTGCATCGACGTAACCATTTACGACTAGCTCTTTGTCACCTCCATAAACGAGAAACATATCCTTAGTCCTTTTCAGGTATTTCAGGATGTTCTTGACCGCTGTCCAGTGATCCACTCCTGGATTACTTTGGTACCTCCCTGCTAAACTTATAGCAAGGCACACATCAGGTCTGGTACACAGCATTGCATACATGATAGAGCCTATGGCTGAAGCATAGGGAACATCTTTCATCTTCTCTCTATCTTCTGCAGTGGTCGGGCATTGAGTCTTACTCAACTTCACACCTTGTAACACAGGCAAGAACCCTTTCTTTGCTTGATCCATTTTGAACTTCTTCAAAACTTTGTCAAGGTATGTGCTTTGTGAAAGTCCAATTAAGCGTCTTGATCTATCTCTATAGATCTTGATGCCCAATATATAAGCAGCTTCACCGAGGTCCTTCATTGAAAAACTCTTATTCAAGTATCCCTTTATGCTATCCAGAAATTCTATATCATTTCCAATCAGCAATATGTCATCCACATATAATATCAGAAATGCTACAGAGCTCCCACTCACTTTCTTGTAAATACAGGCTTCTCCAAAAGTCTGTATAAAACCAAATGCTTTGATCACACTATCAAAGCGTTTATTCCAACTCCGAGAGGCTTGCACCAGTCCATAAATGGATCGCTGGAGCTTGCACACTTTGTTAGCTCCCTTTGGATCGACAAAACCTTCCGGCTGCATCATATACAACTCTTCTTCCAGAAATCCATTCAGGAATGCAGTTTTGACATCCATTTGCCAAATTTCATAATCATAAAATGCGGCAATTGCTAACATGATTCGGACAGACTTAAGCATCGCTACGGGTGAGAAAGTCTCATCGTAGTCAATCCCTTGAACTTGTCGAAAACCTTTCGCAACAAGTCGAGCTTTATAGACAGTAACATTACCGTCAGCGTCAGTCTTCTTCTTGAAGATCCATTTATTCTCAATGGCTTGCCGATCATCGGGCAAGTCAACCAAAGTCCACACTTTGTTTTCATACATGGATCCCATCTCAGATTTCATGGCCTCAAGCCATTTTGCGGAATCTGGGCTCACCATCGCTTCTTCATAGTTCGTAGGTTCGTCATGGTCTAGTAACATAACCTCCAGAACAGGATTACCGTACCACTCTGGTGCGGATCTTACTCTGGTTGACCTACGAGGTTCAGTAACAACTTGATCTGAAGTTTCATGATCATCATCATTAACTTCCTCACTAATTGGTGTAGGTGTCACAGGAACCGGTTTCTGTGATGAACTACTTTCCAATAAGGGAGCAGGTACAGTTACCTCATCAAGTTCTACTTTCCTCCCACTCACTTCTTTCGAGAGAAACTCCTTCTCTAGAAAGGATCCAAATTTAGCAACAAAAGTCTTGCCTTCAGATCTGTGATAGAAGGTGTACCCAACAGTTTCCTTTGGGTATCCTATGAAGACACATTTCTCCGATTTGGGTTCGAGCTTATCAGGTTGAAGCTTTTTCACATAAGCATCGCAGCCCCAAACTTTAAGAAACGACAACTTTGGTTTCTTGCCAAACCACAGTTCATAAGGCGTCGTCTCAACGGATTTTGATGGTGCCCTATTTAACGTGAATGCAGCCGTCTCTAAAGCATAACCCCAAAACGATAGCGGTAAATCAGTAAGAGACATCATAGATCGCACCATATCTAGTAAAGTACGATTACGACGTTCGGACACACCATTACGCTGTGGTGTTCCGGGTGGCGTGAGTTGCGAAACTATTCCGCATTGTTTCAAATGAAGACCAAACTCGTAACTCAAATATTCTCCTCCACGATCAGATCGTAGAAACTTTATTTTCTTGTTACGATGATTTTCAACTTCACTCTGAAATTCTTTGAACTTTTCAAATGTTTCAGACTTATGTTTCATTAAGTAGATATACCCATATCTGCTTAAATCATCTGTGAAGGTGAGAAAATAACGATACCCGCCGCGAGCCTCAACATTCATCGGTCCACATACATCTGTATGTATGATTTCCAACAAATCTGTTGCTCGCTCCATAGTTCCGGAGAACGGCGTTTTAGTCATCTTGCCCATGAGGCACGGTTCGCAAGTACCAAGTGATTCATAATCAAGTGGTTCCAAAAGTCCATCAGTATGGAGTTTCTTCATGCGCTTTACACCAATATGACCTAAACGGCAGTGCCACAAATAAGTTGCACTATCATTATCAACTCTGCATCTTTTGGCTTCAATATTATGAATATGTGTATCACTACTATCGAGATTCAACAAAAATAGACCACTCTTCAAGGGTGCATGACCATAAAAGATATTACTCATATAAATAGAACAACCATTATTCTCTGATTTAAATGAATAACCGTCTCGCATCAAACAAGATCCAGATATAATGTTCATGCTCAACGCTGGCACCAAATAACAATTATTCAGGTCTAAAACTAATCCCGAAGGTAGATGTAGAGGTAGCGTGCCGACCGCGATCACATCGACTTTGGAACCATTTCCCACGCGCATCGTCACCTCGTCCTTAGCCAATCTTCGCTTAATCCGTAGTCCCTGTTTCGAGTTGCAAATATTAGCAACAGAACCAGTATCAAATACCCAGGTGCTACTGCGAGCATTAGTAAGGTACACATCAATAACATGTATATCACATATACCTTTGTTCACCTTGCCATCCTTCTTATCCGCCAAATACTTGGGGCAGTTCCGCTTCCAGTGACCAGTCTGTTTGCAGTAGAAGCACTCAGTCTCAGGCTTAGGTCCAGACTTGGGTTTCTTCTCCTGAGCAGCAACTTGTTTGCTGTTCTTCTTGAAGTTCCCCTTCTTCTTCCCTTTGCCCTTTTTCTTGAAACTGGTGGTCTTGTTGACCATCAACACTAGATGCTCCTTCTTGATTTCTACCGCCGCAGCCTTTAGCATTCCGAAGAGCTCGGGAATCATCTTATCCATCCCTTGCATGTTATAGTTCATCACGAAGCTCTTGTAGCTTGGTGGCAGTGATTGAAGAATTCTGTCAATGACGCTATCATCCAGAAGATTAACTCCCAGTTGAATCAAGTGATTGTTATACCCAGACATTCTGAGTATATGCTCACTGACAGAACTATTCTCCTCCATCTTACAGCTGTAGAACTTATTGGAGACTTCATATCTCTCAATCCGGGCATTTGCTTGAAATATTAACTTCAACTCCTGAAACATCTCATATGCTCCATGACGTTCAAAACGTCGTTGAAGTCCCGGTTCTAAGCCGTAAAGCATGGCACACTGAACTATCGAGTAGTCATCAGCTTTGCTCTGCCAGACGTTCATAACATCTGGTGTTGCTCCTGCAGCAGGTCTGGCACCTAGCGGTGCTTCCAGGACGTAATTCTTCTGTGCAGCAATGAGGATAATCCTCAAGTTACGGACCCAGTCCATGTAATTGCTACCATCATCTTTCAACTTTGCTTTCTCAAGGAACGCATTAAAATTCAACGGAACAACAGCACGGGCCATCTATCTACAATCAACATAGACAAGCAAAATACTATCAGGTACTAAGTTCATGATAAATTTAAGTTCAATTAATCATATTACTTAAGAACTCCCACTTAGATAGACATCCCTCTAATCCTCTAAGTGATCACGTGATCCAAATCAACTAAACCATGTCCGATCATCACGTGAGATGGAGTAGTTTCAATGGTGAACATCACTATGTTGATCATATCTACTATATGATTCACGCTCGACCTTTCGGTCTCAGTGTTCCGAGGCCATATCTGCATATGCTAGGCTCGTCAAGTTTAACCTGAGTATTCCGCGTGTGCAACTGTTTTGCACCTGTTGTATTTGAACGTAGAGCCTATCACACCCGATCATCACATGGTGTCTCAGCACGAAGAACTTTCGCAACGGTGCATACTCAGGGAGAACACTTATACCTTGATAATTTAGTGAGAGATCATCTTATAATGCTACCGTCAATCAAAGCAAGATAAGATGCATAAAAGATAAACATCACATGCAATCAATATAAGTGATATGATATGGCCATCATCATCTTGTGCTTGTGATCTCCATCTCTGAAGCACCGTCATGATCACCATCGTCACCGGCGCGACACCTTGATCTCCATCGTAGCATCGTTGCCATCTCGCCAACTTATGCTTCTACGACTATCGCTACCGCTTAGTGATAAAGTAAAGCATTACAGGGCGATTGCATTGCATACAATAAAGCGACAACCATATGGCTCCTGCCAGTTGCCGATAACTCGGTTACAAAACATGATCATCTCATACAATAAAATATAGCATCATGCCTTGACCATATCACATCACAACATGCCCTGCAAAAACAAGTTAGACGTCCTCTACTTTGTTGTTGCAAGTTTTACGTGGCTGCTACGGGCTGAGCAAGAACTGTTCTTACCTACGCACCAAAACGATAGTTTGTCAAGTTAGTGCTGTTTTAACCTTCTCAAGGACCGGGCGTAGCCACACTCGGTTCAACTAAAGTTGGAGAAACTGACACCCGCCAGCCACCTGTGTGCAAAGCACGTCGGTAGAACCAGTCTCGCGTAAGCGTACGCGTAATGTCGGTCCGGGCCGCTTCATCCAACAATACCACCGAACCAAAGTATGACATGCTGGTAAGCAGTATGACTTATATCGCCCACAACTCACTTGTGTTCTACTCGGGCATATAACATCTACGCATAAAACCAGGCTCTAGTACCACTGTTGGGGAACGTAGTAATTTCAAAATTTTCCTACGCACACACAGGATCATGGTGATGCATAGCAACGAGAGGGGAGAGTGTTGTCCATGTACCCTCGTAGACCGAAAGCGGAAGCGTTAGCACAACGCGGTTGATGTAGTCATACGTCTTCACGATCCGACCGATCAACTACCGAACGCACGGCACCTCCGAGTTCAGCACACGTTCAGCTCGATGACGTCCCTCGAACTCCGATCCAGCCGAGCTTTGAGGGAGAGTTCCATCAACACAACGGCGTGGTGACAATGATGGTGTTCTACCGACGCAGGGCTTCGCCTAAGCACCGCTACGATATTATCGAGGTGGATTATGGTGGAGGGGGGCACCGCACACGGCTAAGAGATCAAGAGATCAATTGTTGTGTCTATGGGGTGCCCCTGCCCTCGTATATAAAGGAGCAAGGGAGGGAGAGGCGGCCGGCCAGGAGGAGGCGCGCCAGGAGGAGTCCTACTCCCACTGGGAGTAGGACTCCCTCCTTTCCTAGTTGGAGTAGGAGAAGGGGGAAGGAGGAGGGAGAGAGGAAGGAAAGGGGGGCGCCACCCCCTCCTTGTCCAATTCGGACTAGAGGGGGAGGGGGCGCACGGCCCGCCCTGGCCGCCCCTCCTCTTGTCCACTAAGGCCCATGTAGGCCCATTAAACCCC
This sequence comes from Triticum aestivum, assembly GCF_018294505.1. NCBI lineage: Eukaryota > Viridiplantae > Streptophyta > Magnoliopsida > Poales > Poaceae > Triticum > Triticum aestivum. The sequence continues at coordinate 136,379,754 of NC_057814.1, read as the reverse complement.
GGGGGGGGGGGGGGTTCCGGTAAGCCCCGGTACTCTGGTAAAATCCCGATTTCACCCGGAACACTTCCGATATCCAAATATAGGCTTCCAATATATCAATCTTTATGTCTCGACCATTTCGAGACTCCTCGTCATGTCCGTGATCACATCCGGGACTCTGAACTATCTTCCGTACATCAAAACACATAAACTCATAATATAACCGTCATCAAACTTTAAGCGTGCGGACCCTACGGGTTCGAGAACTATGTAGACATGACCGAGACACGTCTCCGGTCAATAACCAATAGCGGAACCTAGATGCTCATATTGGCTCCCACATATTCTACGAAGATCTTTATCGGCCAGACCGCATAACAACATACGTTGTTCCCTTTGTCATCGGTATGTTACTTGCCCGAGATTCGATCGTCGGTATCTCAATACCTAGTTCAATCTCATTACCGGCAAGTCTCTTTACTCGTTCTGTAATACATCATCCCGCAACTAACTCATTAGTTGCAATGCTTGCAAGGCTTATAGTGATGTGCATTACCGAGTGGGCCCAGAGATACCTCTCCGACAATCGGAGTGACAAATCTTAATCTCGAAATATGCCAACCCAACAAGTACCTTCGGAGACACCTGTAGAGCACCTTTATAATCACCCAGTTACGTTGTGACGTTTGGTAGCACACAAAGTGTTCCTCCGGTAAACGGGAGTTGCATAATATCATAGTCATAGGAACATGTATAAGTCATGAAGAAAGCAATAGCAGAATACTAAACGATCGTGTGCTAAGCTAACGGAATGGGTTAAGTCAATCACATCATTCTCCTAATGATGTGATCCCGTTAATCAAATGACAACTCATGTCAATGGCTAGGTGTCAGGACCCCGATTCCAAGTCACATCGATCTAGCCGGTAACTCCTCATATCACTTTGTGGCCTCACGCACGGTATTCCCACGGGTGTCGCCTTACTGTGGCCCGGGACCGTTTGCGCCTTTTGGCTCACGTATATGATAGTGTCGCTAGCATCCATATGACAGAGAACCCGGGCCGACATGACAAGTCGTGAACCCAAAGTGGCACTAACTTACGGGGAAAGGCCTACATGAATCAACATCGAGCATGTCCGTCAGCAGCGTGTGAATCCAGGCTGTAGCACTGGGCTAACAGGACTCCGGGAACCCGGGATGTAGCAGGCTAGGCAGGACTCCGGATGTCACCGCGTGACATTTCCCCGAAGGGACAGACACAGGAACGAAGTGAATCACATGCCGGCTAGTCAAGTGTTCCGGAGAAGTAGTGCTGGGCTAGCAGGACTCCGGTGAACCGGGCTGTAGCGGACTACTATGGCTCATGGAAGCACAAGACTACATTTCCCCATAAGAGAGGCTACCAAGGATAAACAACTAGGTTGTCGGATCCCACACATACCAAGCATTTCAATCATACACACAATATGCTCGATATGTGTAAATGCAACATGGCATCACAACATAACTCTACGACTCAAGTACTTATTCATTAGGCTCCGAGGAGCGAGATATTACAAACATGGTTCTCTTGACCCAACATTCAGAGCATACAAGTCAAAGAACATGCGGAAGCTTAACATGTCTGAGTATAGACATCTACAAATGGAAAAGGATGAGAAGCCTGACTATCTACAAGACCCTGCCGAGGGCACAAGATCGTAGCTGAGGTAACAAGCTAAACGTCGAAGTCCACACGGAACTACTAGCGAGACTGACGTCTCTCTGCAAAACATAAAATAGGCAAACGTGAGTACAAATGTACCCATCAAGACTTACATCAGAATTAGCTACATATGCATCGGTATCAACAAAGGGGGTGGTGGAGTTTAACTGCAGCAAGCCAGCTTTGACTCGGTGGTTATCCTAAACTACGACTACAAGTAACTCTTTTGAGGTGTCGCACATGAGTCCACATATTCACCATTCAATACACCACTATGGATCCGCTCCCGTCTACCTACAAGACGCCATCCATAACACTCACGCTTATCTTGCACATTTTAGAGTATCCACTTTCACTTGTCTATGAACTATATAGGCAAACCAGAAGTCCTTTTCCGCGGACACGGCTATTTGAATAGATGATGTTAACCCTGCAGGGGTGTACTTCTTCACACACGCTCTCGCCACTTACCACCATGTACACGTCGTGTATCTCGGCAACCTTCAAGCGGAAGCCTGGCGAGGGAGTCGGCCATGACCTGACAAACCACACAAGTCTCTCGTCCAGGTTTATCACCTATTCGGGTTCCATCCGCAATGAGATTCGGCCGGGGTGTCGCTCACGGCCCCAAACGATGTGTACAGGGTTCCAAGCCCACCAAACGGGCGACGCTTGGCATACCCGGCCATGGTGCCTAGTCTGTCCCAAGCCCACCTGTACCGGGTGCCACTTGGTAGACTACTAACACTACCTACAAACACCGGAAGATAGTTGCAACTCCTGGACAGAGATCAAGTTGATTAATAAGTCGAGAGGGGCACTTAAGCTTTCCAATGTGTGGTAGTAACTGTTCATGGATCACAAACACAGAACTCAGTTCCTGAGGACAGCTGCAATGAGACAACCCACCATGTACTCCTACATGGCCTCTCATCGCTACCTTTACCAAATCGTGTTCACACACTTAGCTTTCAACAATAGGACATGTTCACAACTTTCCAATTCATCCCCGATGAACCAGACCTGACGCAACTCTAAGCAATAGCAGGCATGACAAACAGGCATGAATGAGTAGGCACATCAGGGCTCAAACAACTCCTACTCATGCTAGTGGGTTTCATCTATTTACTTTGGCAATGACAGGTCATGCAGAGGAAAGGGGTTCAGCTACCGCAACATGTAACAGTTGAAACGTTGTTGTCCTAATGCAGTAAAAGAGAGGAGGAGCGAGAGAGTGGGATTCTATCAGAATGAACAAGGGGGGTTTTGCTTGCCTGGCACTTCTGAAGATAGTATAGTTCTTCATCGGTGTCATCGATCTCATCGCCGGATCAACGTCTACTGAGGGGGAACAAATACCGGCAACAGAGAGGAAACACAATCAATGCAATGCACAATATGATGCATGATCATGACATGGAAATATGAGTGTGTTGGGCTAATGCAACTACAACCAGATGGGTCTGAGCTTATTTGAACCAAAGATTCAAATACAAACTCAAGTTATGGGTTCATATATGTGCATTAACATGTTTGACCTAAACAGCAAGGTTAAGTTGCTCTAACATGCATGAAACCAGTACAGATGGATAGATTGGATTTTTCTGATCATTTTTCATATATAAATCTTTTCATTATGAGCTATAGATTATTTTCTATGATTTTTAGAAGTTTATAGGATTTTTTGGAATTTCCTATATAAGAATAAATCCAGAAAAAGGTTAACTGCGTCAGCATGACGTCATGGTGACGTCAGCAGGTTAAAGGCGCCAGCCCAGGTCAAACCTGACAGCTGGGACCCACATGTCAGTGTAACAACTAACTAACAGAGTTAGTTAGTGTTACGTTAGCACTAATCTAGGTTAATTAGGGCCTGGGCCCACATGTCAGTGAGTCAACCACTTAACTAAGTTAATTTGCGCTAACTAAGCTAACACCTAAACTAAACAGGGGCATGGCCCACACGTCAGTGACCCTGGGGAGGTCAAATCCCTGGTCAACCGGGGCTAATCCACCGGCGACTCGACGCCGGCGAGGCCAGACGCGGCGGCGAGGTGCGGGATTCCTCCTCCGGTGACCAAATGGCCGGCGGAGGGCATCTACGTGATGCGGACGCTCGTCCGCATCTAGTGGTGAAGGTGGTTGGGCCTGGGGTGGCCGGAATCGTCACCGACAATGACAAGCGCGGCGGCCGGTGTTCGGACGTCGAGCGGGATGAGGCTACGGAGTGTTAGCGGTTGGCCAAAGGGGTTCTCTGGACTCCTGGGTGCTCCAGGAGCACAACCGTGCGGCGGGTTTGAGCGGAGGAGCTCGCGAGCGCAAGGCTCGCCGGCCATGGCGGCGGCCGGAGCTCGGGTGAACGGGGATGGCGGATAGAGAATGGGAACGGAGGGGAGAGCATAGGGGGAGGATCAGGAGCTCACAGGGGTGCTGAAAAGAAGCTCAGGGAGGCCGGGGAAGCACGGACGGCGGCGAATCGAAGGTGAGGTTGCCGGCGGCCGGAGGTTGAAGATGAGCTCGAGGACAATGCTGCAGGGCTTCCGGCGGGGCGTGGCTCGGTGAGGGGGGTCGAGGACGACATCGCGGAGCTTATGGACCAGTCGGGGAAGCGAGGGAGGGCTGGTGGTCGCGGCAACGACGAGCGGCGGCGATGACGCGTTCGGGTGGCTGTGCGTGATAGAAACAGAGGAGGGGAGAGAGAGCAGCGAGTGAGGGGGAGGGGAGAGAGGTCTCAGGGCGTCTCCGTGGCGCGAGGGGGGGGAGGGAGAGCTCGCCAGCGCGAAGCAGGAGGTGGCGCCCGGTCGCGCGTGCGCTGTCTCCCTCCTCTGCCTACTCGCAGAGGTAGGTGATGACTGGCATGGGCCAGGTGGGCCGGCCCAGTCAGGTAGGGGGTCCGGGTAATCTTTCCTCTCTCTCTCTCTCTGTCTTATTTCTATTTTTGTTCTGTTTTCTATTTATGCAACTTTGTTTAAATTTGGTTTTCAAACCAAATTACTTCTGAAAATTCTGGAAATAGTTATGGGCACTAAGTGAATTATTCCAGAGGCCCTCAACTAATTCCAAAATTTGTTGGAGCATTTAAAAATATTTATAGTATTTAAATGCTGCAATTTAAATACAATATGAATTAATTCAAAGATCCAGAATGGCCTAGAAATATGTGCATCATTTTTGTCAGAGGTGCTGGACCAATTCAAAAATGATGAACATTTCTAAAGGGCATTTTGGGATCATTGAAAAGATTTAAGTTTGAACCTAGTTGAATTTCATTTGCTGCTAGGGTTTATCATCCCCCATTTTAAGTTTCTGAGAAATTTAAACATGATGCACGCATGAAGGGCTAGCCTAGTGCATACGAGAACTAGGGATGTGACAACTCACCCCTACTAAACAAGAATCTTGTCCCGAGATTCAAGTCGTGAGGTAAGAAGACAGAGGGACACAAGCTAACACAATCTTCACGATCCAGATGTCTTTCTCGAGGATGTTGATTCATTGCATCACCTTGATCTCGACGTCTTGCTTTGAGAACTACATCCAACATGACAACGAGTAAAAGGGGAAAATTTTCGAGGAATCGATCTTCCTGAGGTTCGAGCAACTTAGGATCATCTTAATGATCACAAGATCAACTCACAGAATGAGACATAGAAACATCTCTGGAGCTGAGAGGCAAAACATGCATCAGGAGGGATGGAAGAAACAATTTGACGAGGGTTTCAAAGTAGCGAGGAAAAATTGCCATGATTCCATAACGGGGCACCTCAGGGAAGGTGACTCGTAGAATTATTCCCTCAAGTGACGAAAAGGACTTACTTTTGATACATAGATCATTGGAACTCTTCTCATCAGCCTGAGGCAATTTACGAACGATTGTTTGACGGAGTTCGGAAGAGCGACACACTCGGGCTAGAATGGATGATGTGGACTACCTTGTTGAAGACAACGCAAGGGATGGTTTTGCTTGCGCGTGCTCTCAAGAACTTGAGCATTTCCATACTCATCAAGGTCTTACCAACATTCGTGTCGGGGATCCTGGCAACACATCATACTACCATGATGAATAGTGATGGACAATGCAGATGTAAAGGAAGACAACACTTTCTCAGATTTCACCTTAGCGAGGCCAAGGGAACGAAATCTAGATGATCAACCGAGAGACATTTAGCACTCCGCTTCTAATGTTCTCCTTGATGTACTAGCATAACCCATTCGATATGGTTTGATATCTTGAACATCAAGTAGAAGGTCATACTTCGGGACCGCAAGAATCCATAAGGAATAACTACGGAAGTAAATCCTACGGAATCCTTATGGGGAGGTGGCCAACTTTATCAATCAGGATACTACAATAATAGGTCTTCCGGCTGGGTGTGTTGGCCACGACATCCACTTACCGAGTTACAGAGACCAATATTATAGTTCTCTGGAGGCGTTCCAACCATCATATCTGCCTGAGATTCAGATCTGGCTGGTAACAGGATATTTCAGACAGCATGTCCGGAAAAAGGAAGTTTGCAACACAAACCGACGGGATGGCGTTGCGAGATTCTCGGGAGATGAACTTTGGTAGCAAGCTCCAAAACATGAGCGGCTGCTACAAACATGTGAACACATTGTCCTAGATAAGCATGGCCACAGAGTAGTCTTACAATAAAACACTACTGAGTTCTGGTTGGGAACCATCATCGAGGATATCGAATCCCTTGCATAAGTCCAGATCCTAAGAAGGAACTTCTTCTCCTTGAACAAATCAATCAGTGGCTTGGTGTGCTAGGGATACGTATGGGATGAAGGTAGCTAATCTGTCAAACCACAGAATACTTCGCACATGTGTGACTGACTTGCGATGATCCCAGGGGAAGAAAAACAAACTTTCTCAAATTCACGGTGGCAACTTACATCAAATGCACGTGAATTAGAGGAAGTCACTCCTTCCATCCAAATGTATACCTCATGAGCAGAACATGAAGGCAATGCTTACAAAGTTTCCAATGCTAGCTTTAATGTTCAACATGAATCATGGGGGAGACAAAATGCTGCTGATGGGCTCAACAGCAACTCATCGGAATTTCCATATCACCGGACTTCCACCATCATGTGAACACGGTGATAGCATTGGTCAGACCAAAAGATGTAATGGTGTATGCTCAAGGGATCAACCATGAGTAAGACAACATTACGAACATTGTTGGTTCTGATTTGACTTGACGATAGCCCATACTCAAATCAAAGATTGGACAAGACAATAGATCCAACAACTGATCACGGGGATAAATCGATGAAGATATCATCTTTCTTCAACACACACCCAAGGATATCCCTTTGGAATGAACTAAGTCAGATAAAGCTTTTATCTTCCAACTCGCCAAGTTATTGTTTAGCTTAACCAACTAGCTCAGGGGTATCCAACACAGATTCTTGGAGAAAAGGGGTGGCTACAAGAAACCAACTTGATCAAGAACTCAACATAGCAGTCAGGTGACAACCTGGTGATACCTCCGAGAAGATATTCGGAAAATCACGAACCACTGATATGTTACTAAGCTCGAGAACAATTTTGCTTTTCAGGGCAAGACGATGTGACCAAACAAGAAAGGGATTGATACAATCCTAACTCTTAATCAAAGGGTGCACCAGGAAAAATGGACTAGGTAGCACGATCAGTCTTAGAATGATAATTCAATAACCATCACGCTAAGAATGAGAGTATTGTCCATTAACTACCAAGCAACGGGGTTGCTAGGAGTATAGATTTCACACACCATGATTCACTTGTCAGTATTCCGGTTACAATAACACGGAGACCGAGGAATGAATAATGATGGCCAGAAGTATCACTGCAATAAGAATTCATAAGGGTTGGTGCAATCCTCATGAGATTCCTGACATAAAGAGGGCAACACTCCAAGGTAGAGCAGAACAAAAGCTGGATTAGCATTTTGATCTGCGGAGTACAACTACTTTGACCAGTCCAAGAAATGGATGAGGTACTGGAGTTTGTTTCTCCTAGTCATTCCGGAATAGAATGGCTTGACGGACCACAAGAGCAATAGGCATCGATGAACACGATCGCACACATACTCTTAGCTATCAATTGATAGATGAAGGTCGGAATACAACTAAAGAGGGACAACTCAAAGGGACATATATCTTTCTGAGTTGTGGATGCATAGATTAGTATGTTGGGCAAAGCTCAACATTCCTTTCGGATAACCTATGCAGAAAGGTAGGACTGGCAGATTCACAATGTAGAATGGAGAACTCATCAAGAGCACTCTGGTTGTGATCTTTTGGTTCAAAAGAACTTCTGCCATAAGCAGTTCATGGTATTTGGAAGAAGGAAATACCACGGACCTCGAGGACTATCGCAAAGGTTACTAATATCCTAAAGGAACTAACAAACACTACCAACATGAATGAGTAGAGTGAATCTCGGGTTCAAGAACCCAGAATAGAATGCCTACTAACTAAATGGCATCACGGGATGCTTTCGAGAATAATGGCCCGAACCATCACACTTGGGATACAAAGCATTGCTAGATTACTGGGTGGTCCTCTATGACACCTAGGGTCATAATAATAGCTCCAACATATATGTCGAGGCAATGGAGTACCTCAACAGACCGTTTAGTGCGCTTAATCTGGCCCAAAAGGACATCGGAAACTGGGAGGAAGGATTTGCAAATGGATCAGATTCTTTAGAAACCTGGGATAACTCGAACAGCATAACGGCTGTAAATGCTCAAAAAGATTTGAGACATCCTGCAAAATAGTGGCATAACCACTCAGAAGCACAGTATCAAGATTCCGACCAACTATGAACACACGGAAGTAGTAGAAACTGAACTGGGGCTTAAATCCATCAATCCTATAAGTCTCTATCATAGTAACTTGTCATCCTGATAGATAGAAGAGAAGGCCTAGTTCTTAATCCCCGTAGAAAGGAAGAGGATGACTTAGATCAGAAGGGCATAAGGTAAAGGAGCAAAAAGAGCCGTACGTTCCATCCCACAATCAATTCCCCTACATATAACTAAAGCATTTCTAGACTCAACTTCGACCAGTTTGGCTTGGTAATCCTACAGGCAGTCAGGCTCTGATACCAAAGCTGTCAGGACCCCGATTCCAAGTCACATCGATCTAGCCGGTAACACCTCATATCACTTTGCGGCCTCACGCACGGTATTCCCACGGGTGTCGCCTTACCGTGGCCCGGGACCGTTTGCGCCTTTTGGCTCACGTATATGATACTGTCGCTAGCATCCATATGACAGAGAACCCGGGCCGACATGACTAGTCGTGAACCCAAAGTGGCACTAACTTACGGGGACATGCATACATGAATCAACATCGAGCATGTCGGTCAGCAGCGTGCGAATCCGGGCTGTAGCACTGGGCTAACAGGACTCCGGGAACCCGGGCTGTAGCAGGCTAGACAGGACTCCGGATGTCACCGCGTGACATTTCCCCGAAGGGACAGACATAAGAACGAAGTGAATCACATGCTGGCCAGTCAAGTGTTCCGGAGCAGTAGTGTTGGGCTAGCAGGACTCCGGTGAACCAGGCTGTAGCGGACTACTATGGCTCATGGAAGCACAAGACTACATTTCCCCATAAGAGAGGCTACCAAGGATAAACAACTAGGTTGTCGGATCCCACACATACCAAGCATTTCAATCATACACACAATATGCTCGATATGTGTAAATGCAACATGGCATCACAACATAACTAAGGACTCAAGTACTTATTCATTAGGCTCCGAGGAGCGAGATATTACAAACATGGGTCTCATGACCCAACATTCAGAGCATACAAGTCAAAGCACATGCGGAAGCTTAACATGTCTGAGTACAGACATCTACAAATGGAAAAGGATGAGAAGCCTGACTATCTACAAGACCCTGCCGAGGGCACAAGATCGTAGCTGAGGTAACAAGCTAAACGTCGAAGTCCACACGGAACTACTAGCGAGACTGATGTCTCTCTGCAAAACATAAAATAGGCAAACGTGAGTACAAATGTACCCATCAAGACTTACATCAGAACTAGCTACATATGCATCGGTATCAACAAAGGGGGTGGTGGAGTTTAACTACAGCAAGCCAGCTTTGACTCGGTGGCTATCCTAAACTACGACTACAGGTAACTCTTTTGAGGTGGCGCACATGATTCCACATATTCACCATTCAATACACCACTATGGATCCGCTCCCGTCTACCTACGAGATGCCATCCATAGCACTCACGCTTATCTTGCGCATTTTAGAGTATCCACTTTCACTTGTCTATGAACTGTATAGGCAAACCAGAAGTCCTTTTCTGCGGACACGGCTATTCGAATAGATGATGTTAACCCTGCAGGGGTGTACTTCTTCACACACGCTCTCGCCACTTACCACCATGTACACGTCGTGTATCTCGGCAACCTTCAAGCGGAAGCCTGGCGAGGGAGTCGGCCATGACCTGACTAACCACACAAGTCTCTCGTCCAGGTTTATCGCCTATTCGGGTTCCATCCGTAAGGAGATCCGGCCGGGGTGTCGCTCACGGCCCCAAACAATGTGTACAGGGTTCCAAGCCCACCAAACGGGCGACGCTTGGCATACCCGGGCACGGTGCCTAGTCTGTCCCAAGCCCACCTGTACCGGGTGCCACTTGGTAGACTACTAACACTACCTACAAACACCAGAAACTAGTTGCAACTCCTAGATAGAGATCAAGTTGATTAATAAGTCGAGAGGGGCACTTAAGCATTCCAATGTGTGGTAGTAACTGTTCATGGATCACAAACAGAGAACTCAGTTCCTGAGGACGGCTGCAATGAGACAACCCAGCATGTACTCCTACATGGCCTCTCACCGCTACCTTTACCAAATCGTGTTCACACACTTAGCTTTCAACAGTAGGACATGTTCACAACTTTCCAATTCATCCCCGATGAACCAGACCTGACGCAACTCTAAGCAATAGCAGGCATGACAAACAAGCATGAATGAGTAGGCACATCAGGGCTCAAACAACTCCTACTCATGCTAGTGGGTTTCATCTATTTACTGTGGCACTGACAGGTCATGCAGAGGAAAGGGATTCAGCTACCGCAGCATGTAACAGTTGAAACGTTGTTGTCCTAATGCAGTAAAAGAGAGGAGGAGCGAGAGAGTGGGATTCTATCAGAATGAACAAGGGGGTTTTGCTTGCCTGGCACTTCTGAAGATAGTATAGTTCTTCATCGGTGTCATCGATCTCATCGCCGGATCAACGTCTACTGAGGGGGAACAAATACCGGCAACAGAGAGGAAACACAATCAATGCAATGCACAATATGATGCATGATCATGACATGAAAATATGAGTGTGTTGGGCTAATGCAACTACAACCAGATGGGTCTGAGCTTATTTGAACCAAAGATTCAAATACAAACTCAAGTTATGGGTTCATATATGTGCATTAACATGTTTGACCTAAACAGCAAGGTTAAGTTGCTCTAACATGCATGAAACCAGTACAGATGGATAGATTGGATTTTTTGATCATTTTTCATATATAATCTTTTCATTCTGAGCTATAGATTATTTTCTATGATTTTTAGAAGTTTATAGGATTTTCTGGAATTTCCTATATAAGAATAAATCCAGAAAAAGGTTAACTGCGTCAGCATGACGTCGTGGTGACGTCAGCAGGTCAAAGGTGCCAGCCCTGGTCAAACCTGCCGGCTGGGACCCACATGTCAGTGTAACAACTAACTAACAGAGTTAGTTAGTGTTACGTCAGCACTAATCTAGGTTAATTAGGGCCTGGGCCCACATGTCAGTGAGTCAACCAATTAACTAAGTTAATTTGCTCTAACTAAGCTAACACCTAAACTAAATAGGGGCATGGCCCACACGTCAGTGACCCTGGGGGGGGGTCAAATCCCTGGTCAACCGGGGCTAATCCACCGGCGACTCGACGCCGGCGAGGCCAGACGCGGCGGCGAGGTGCGGGATTCCTCCTCCGGCGACCAAATGGCCGGCGAAGGGCATCTACGTGATGCGGACGCTCGTCCGCATCTAGTGGTGATGGTGGTTGGGCCTGGGGTGGCCGAAATCGTCGCCGGCGATGACAAGCACGGCGGCCGGTGTTCGGACGTCGAGCGGGACGAGGCTACAGAGTGCTAGCGGCTGGCCAAAGGGGTTCTCTGGACTCCTGGGAGCTCCAGGAGCACAACTGTGCGGCGGGTTTGAGCGGAGGAGCTCGCAAGCGCAAGGCTCGCCGGCCATGGCGGCGACCGGAGCTCGGGTGAACGGGGATGGCGGATAGAGAATGGGAACGGAGGGGAGAGCATAGGGGGAGGATCAGGAGCTCACAGGGGTGCTGAAAAGAAGCTCAGGGAGGCCGGGGAAGCACGGACGGCAGCGAATCGAAGGTGAGGTTGCCGGCGGCCGGAGGTTGAAGACGAGCTCGTGGACGACGCTGCAGGGCTTCCGGCGGGGCGTGGCTCGGTGAGGGGGGTCGAGGACGACGTCGCAGAGCTCATGGACCAGTCGGGGAAGCGAGGGAGGGCTGGTGGTCACGACAACGACGAGCGGTGGCGACGGCGCATTCGGGTGGCTGCGCGCGATAGAAACAGAGGAGGGGAGAGAGAGAGCAGCGAGTGAGGGGGAGGGGAGAGAGGTCTCAGGGCGTCTCCGTGGCGCGAGGGGGGAAGGGAGAGCTCGCCAGCGCGAAGCAGGAGGTGGCGCACGGGCGCGCGTGTGCTGTCTCCCTCCTCTGCCTACTGGCAGAGGTAGGTGATGACTGGCATGGGCCAGGTGGGCCGGCCCAGTCAGGTAGGGGGTCCGGGTAAGCTTTCCTCTCTCTCTGTCTTATTTCTATTTTTGTTCTGTTTTCTATTTATGCAACTTTGTTTAAATTTGGTTTTCAAACCAAATTACTTCTGAAAATTCTTGAAATAGTTATGGGCACTAAATGAATTATTCCAGAGGCCCTCAACTAATTCCAAAATTTGTTGGAGCATTTAAAAATATTTATAGTATTTAAATGCCGCAATTTAAATACAATATTAATTAATTCAAAGATCCAGAATGGCCTAGAAATATGTGCATCATTTTTGTCAGAGGTGCTGGACCAATTCAAAAATGATGAACATTTCTAAAGGGCATTTTGGGATCATTGAAAAGATTTAAGTTTGAACCTAGTTGAATTTCATTTGCTGCTAGGGTTTATCATCCCCCATTTCATGTTTCTGAGAAATTTAAACATGATGCACGCATGAAGGGCTAGCCTAGTGCATACGAGAACTAGGGATGTGACACTAGGAAACATAACCATCTTTGATCAACGAGCTAGTCAAGTAGAGGCATACTAGTGACACTCTGTTTGTCTATGTATTCACACAAGTATTATGTTTCCGGTTAATAAATTCTAGCATGAATAATAAACATTTATCATGATATAAGGAAATAAATAATAACTTTATTATTGCCTCTAGGGCATATTTCCTTCAGTGGGTTACGCGTGTAATTTGAGAGACCGGTGTATATTTTACTAGTCGAAATCGACCAACCAAGCGCTTCGCCCAAGACCATCTGCTTTTATTTACAAGCGTCAGTTTTACAAGCGGTTTTGGTTGGAAAACGATGATCCAATCACGGCCTAAGATGATGAGTTTGTCGGAAGATCATATGGTTTCACGTCTAACCTACCTGACTTGTCGTATAGGCTATGAATGAAACATAAGACGACGAACTTCTTAAGCACGAAAACAACATAAGAGGATGATCTTCCTAACAAGCAAATCACTGGCATTAGATCGACATGCAAAACAATACAAAGCATTATTCTCAGGAGGCATGGTGAACAGCTCGTGATGCCGCATGCCACAACATTCCAAGCTCAACTTTCCAATCAAACACAAGGCCTGGCATTACATAGACAATATTCAGAACAAACTCTTAAAATATCTTACATAAGTCAACATTCATGTGACTATGCATCTCAGCAGAGTAAATATTTACTTCTGAACTGAAGACAGGAATAGGAAAAAATGATCGACGTTGCTCACAGCAAAGGGCGTCCCACTCAAAAATATCAAATGCATGTCTTCTGGCTAACATCAATGAGCAAAAATTGACAAGGTTTTCCAATTCCAATATATTAAACTAATGTCAACTTTGACAAGCTTTTCCCATTCAAAATATGTAATGCCAATGATTGTGGAACGGGCAGGGTTTGTCATCTGATAGTCCAGTGGCTCAAGGTGACGACAAATGATTAGAGAACCATTCGATGTATTGTGCATGATGTGAAGTATTATGGAGGACACGAACCATCTGAACATTTTGTGCAGTTCCACTAAAATCAAGCTGAGCATCCCTGTGGATTTCGTATTTATATGCTGCCAGAAAACAAAGACACATCAACACACACATGAATATTGGCCCCAGTGTCAACCCACCAATCGGTGGACTAACAAACTGAAAGTACGGTAAACAGATTACCATACCCAGATGCCCCATCATTGTTGCTTAGAGTGACATCGACAGACTTGGAGTCCTGTCCTGGCTTCTTGGTACTTGTTTGGGCACTTGTTTGCCCAGTGTTCCTCCGAACCACAAGTAAATCAGCCATCTCTCTTTTTGTTTTTATTCTTACCCTTCTTAATGGCCGACGCTGGCAGCACCATTCAAACATATAGTTTGGTGGCTCAAGGTGACGACGAATGATTAGAGAACCATTCGATGTATTGTGCATGATGAAGTATTATGGAGGACACAAACCATCTGGACATTTTGTGCAGTTCCACTAAAATCAAGCTGAGCATCCCTGTGGATATCGTATTTATATGCTGCAAGAAAACAAAGACACAACAGCACACACATGAATATTGGCCCCAGTGTCAACCCACCAATCGGTGGACTAACAAACTGAAAGTACGGTAAACAGATTACCATACCCAGATGCCCCATCATTGTTGCTTAGAATGACATTGACAGATTTGGAGTCATGTCCTGACTTCCTGTACTTGTTTGGGCACTTTTTGCCCAGTGCATTCCACGTGTTGTAGAGTTTCCTATGCTCTCTGCAGACTAGTCATGTCACTAGCGTCTACTAATACTCTGTAAAGCTTCTCGATCATTCCTTGTGTAATGTAGCGCAAACGGTGACTGCTTCTTTCTGCAAAGTGGTAAGACCAACTGGACCCACTAATGCAGCAGTTTGCCTTAGACACATTGGTCCTTTTGTGCAGTTCAACTAAAATCAAAGTCGGAATAAAACCGAGCTTTAATTTTGATATCCCTATAAGCAACAGAAGGTATAAGGGAAACAATTACTGAGAAATAACGGTTGATGACTTGTACTCCCAGAAGAAAAACATCTACTGATCTACCTTATCTTAATGGGAAACAAAGCAGGAGAGTAGCAATTCTCAATCAGTGTGATTCATTCATATTAACTGAGACATTCTCTTAACAATGCCTTGTTTCAACATGTATAAAGAATGATAAAGCAAAAAAGTATCATTCCTAAAACAATGCGACTGATTCATTTTAACAGAGACATTATCTTAACAATACCTTGGTTAAACATGTAGAAAGAACTACAAAGCAGGATAGTACCATTTGTAAAACACTGTAACTGATATATAATAACAGAGACATTATCTGAACAATACATTTCTTAAACATGTACTCCGGCCGATCCCTAACAGAAATGGTACTCCCGCCGATCCCTAACAAGTGTTGCAGTTTTGAACTAAGATTCAGTAGTTAATTCTGAGGAAAGACCGTACTGACCTTTCAAGACCAAGATTTGAAACAACTCGTGAGGAAGACCTGAGAGAGATCTCAACACATATATGGAAATCCGGTCTCATTTTGTGTAGTTCCACCAAAATTAAGCGAAGCAAAATGTCACAATAGCAACAAGTTGAATAGATATCCCTGTTTTAACAGAGGCAAAAAAGGAATCAATTACTAGCCAATAAAGGAGGATGAGACATGTGGCCACAAAAATGGTCGCCAATCCCTAACAAGTGTTGCAGTTTTGAAATAAGATTCAGTAGTTAATTCTGAGAGTGGCATTGCTTAATTTTACCAGCAGCATTAGATTAATAAAAAGCATAAACTGTTCCAGGGGAGAGTGGGCGCAACAACAACATGTGCTTCCATCTACTTATAAAGGGGGTGATGCAGAGTTTGTTGTGACAAAGCAACAAGCATAATGTGTGGGTTGGTCCCATTTTTGTTCACTACTTAATGGGAAAAGACAGCTATACAATAGCTTCAATTCAACATTTATTTAAAATAGTACCAATACAAGTAACACAACATCTCAAAACACACTACACGATCATGTGGATGAAGGCAAGTACCAACCTGTCATGACGCACACAAGATCACGTACGAATCTGCCAACACGAATAGGAAATCCAATCTCGTTTTGTGCAGTTACTCTGAAGTCAAGTAAAGTCGACGGTGTGACATTTAAGTTTGCTATAGCAACAAGTTGAATAGATATCCCTGATTTAACAGAGGAAAAAAGGAAACAATTACTGCCAATAAAGGAGGATGAAACATGCGGCCACAAAAAGAAGCATCTACCTTATCTTGATGGAAAACAAAGTATAGGACAGTAGGATTTCTAAAATGGTTGCATTGATTCATATTAACAGAGAAATTCTCTTAAAATAGTTTAGTAGTTAATCTGAGAGTGGCATTGCTTAAAATACAATAGCTTCAATTCAACATTTATTTAAAACAGTACCAATACAAGTAGCACAACATCTCAAAACACACTGCACGATCATGTGGATGGGACATGGGACATGCCAGCACCATGTGCGTCCACACGTATAAATGGGTGATGCAGAGTATGTAGCCAAGCAGCATATCTGCATTGGTCCCATATTTGTTCTCTTTGAAACTTTTTTCGATGTGAGGGCAGCAAATCTAGTCCTGCACAAACTACTCGACCCCCCCAGTTTCTTTCCCTTTTCAACAAAGAGTTAGGTTCCTTACAGATGTGTGTACTGGGTTACCCCTTTTTCCCTTTTCGACCAACAAAGCGGTTGGATAGCTAGTCTATACTACTTTCCCTCCCTCCTTTCCTCATTGAACCACGTCCTAGATTCATGCTCCACCCCACCGCACCCTTCTTTCCTCTTTGAACCAAGACCTAGATTCGACTACAGAATCGAAAAAGATTAGCATGCAGCTAGACCAATGACGGTTTCAAAGAAACTTATACCTTAGGGTCGTCGGGATGTGGCAAGGCGTGCGTCGGGAGGTCGGATATGCCCACACTACGTACGACAACAAGGAAGAAGGGGTCGGTGGCCCTCACGCACAGGCGCTGGGTGAAAGAGAAAAGCGCATCCGGCAGTGGATTGCCTCCCTCGCCGAAGGCGATAGAGTGAACGCTGCACCTCCTCCCCTTCCCGGTGCGACGGGATCCGGACGCCTCCTTCGCCAGCTGTGAGGGGGGTGAGAGAGACAGAGGCCACAACGCAGTCTTGTTTAGATCTGGTGAAGAGGGTGAGAGACAGTGAATATAGCAAACCCTAGCAAAGGAACGCTGAGCCTCCAGCGTGTATATATATATGTAGTGCGGCGAGAGTGTGGAGAGTGCAAACCCTAGCGAACAAGCGCTGAGGCTCCAGCTTATATATATACTGTAGTACGGACTGAGCTCCGGTGCCTTAACTGCACCTGCTTTTGGTTGTATGACAGGTGGGCCAGCCACATTTTGGGCCCACCTGTCATAAACCCAAAGGCAGGTGCACTAAAGTCAATGAAGCTGTGTCCATATAGTACTTGTGTATACGACTAATATATAGTGGAGTGGTTTTCTTATTCTCTCCATAACAATCATTTTAAATGTGTAAGTACGAAACAAAACTCTTTATTTAACGTACCAGTGAAGAAAACTACTACTCCCTCTGTTCCTAAATATTTGTCTTTCTAGAGATTTCAACAAATGACTACATACGGAGCAAAATGAGTGAATCTACACTGTAAAAAATGTCTATATACATCCGTATGTGGTAGTCCATTGCAAACCACTTGAAAGACAAATATTTAGGAACGGAGGGAGTACTTCCGATGAACTAACGATCCACGCGTCCTGGTTGCACTTCCTGTCCTTCACATGCGGTACACTACCCTCCCTTAAGTGAACAACCACACATGCGCCAAATTATCGGAAACGTGTGAGAGTGTGTACAAATAAAGAATTTTAATTTCAATTATCGGAAAGGTTTGAGAGTATGTACAGTTTGCCCTCTCTAATAATTATGGTTTGTTGTGTTCGGCCTAAACTTGGTCAAACTTTACAAAGTTTGACTTCAGTCAAATCTAATATGCGGAGTAAATAAAAATGGAGGGCTACTACGTCCATCCGGGTTTTTAGTCCACACCATTTTTTTAATCAAAGTTAATAGCTGGACAAATAAAATTACAGGGGAGCTGGAGACAAAGTTGTGAGAAGGCTTAGAAATCAATACAAAACTTATGCTCTTAGTACCAACGTCGATCCTTCTTCGAGGAAACATTTGGTTCATAGCCAATTGTGTGATAAAATTGCACCAACGTGAAAGACGACTGCGTCTCCAACGCAACCAAGGTGAACTGACGAAGGATATCATCTTTGTGGGTAACAAGCAAAGAGCACTGATGGAAGACAGCTTGTTTTTCATTGAAAATCGATCAGCTTCACCAGCCGACGCAACCATGAGGCGCAACCATGAGCATCGATAGGTCATCGTGGTGATGCATCATCCATTTGGCATCAAGTTTGGGTGAGGCACCTATGAAGTTCGACAAATCCTCACTGTGGTCTGTTTCTTCTCAGTAGTCAAGCTCGAGGAAGGAAGAACCACGTGGCAGAGGACAGTGAGGCGGAACAACAATGGCCATCCAATTTTGTGCAGTTCCACTAAAATTGAGGAAGACATGCCCGGGTATGGAGATACGCATCGCTGTTTCCAAAAATATAAAAAGGGATATAGTGTTGTTACTTTGTTTTACAAGATTAACAACGACATCTCAATTGTCAATAAGAATTATGAAAAGTACACCAACAAACAGAAGCATCATGATTATCTTGATGGGAACTAAACCAGGATACCCGAGAAAAAAAGCATTTCTTCATTTAACCAGTGATAGTATTAGATTAGCAGCAGCAATAGGAGCATATGGACAATGACCGCACAACCACCATGTACTTTTTGTCGAAACAACATGTATACCTCCACCGAGGCATAAATCAGGACAACTTTTCGAGTGGCATTTCCTCTATAATAGTAGGTGATGTTGGACCAGCCGACGAACCCTAGCTACTATACATGGGGAGCTGGGGAGTAGTCGCATAGAAGAAAACCCGCATGCAGCGACCTGGGGAGCTGGACCAGTACAAGAAGTTATACCTCAGGTGGGTGAGATGTCGCTTAGGCGGGCGGGCGGGATCTGCCCACACGATGGCAGCAAACAAGGGCTCCGAGAGGACGGTGCGCATCGGCTTCCTCCATCGCCGACGGCGACAACGTCAACGCTGCACCTCCTCACCTCCCGCAGCGGACGGGATTCGGCCGGATCTGTGACCACCGGTGAGGAGAGAGATAGTGTGGACACTGTCATCTTGTTTTGATATGGAGAGGGTGAGAGAGCGAGACGCGAGAAACTCTATCAAACAAGAGGCTATAATGGAGTAAAACAATCTCTCCATAGCAGTGGTTTTAAATAGAATACGCGCGTTCCCGAAAAAAAAGAAACGAAAACTGGCGGACAATTTTTTAACGTACCAAGAAAGAAAACTCGATCAAAAACACGCCCCCGCTTCCAGGTCACGAGAGTCGTCACACACACACACACATAGACATAGACATGCATATCCGTGTTTACGTAAAATTCCATTTCCATCTCCATCTCCAATCATATTTGTCCAACTGGCACATTATTTACGTTGTTAATTATATACGCGGCAATATTAACGTACACCATCTCTTGTTTGCGGGCATCCGGACCGCTGCATCGGCCGCTCCTGACCAACCCGAACCCTTTTCATCACCCGCGCGTGCTTCCCGCCCAAAACGGTCAGTGCCGCATTCATGCCCGGCCAGAGCGGACACGACCTCTCACTAGCGCCGACATTGAAGCGGCGCACCGGCCGAGAAAGCGTCGCCCGCACCGCTTCCTGGTGCACGCGACTGCTCCGCGTTCAAAGGTCGCAATAGCCAGCCACAACATGCATGTAAAAAGTTCTTGGGAGTCCGTGCTACAGCTAGCTTTCCTCCCCCAACTCGTCAATCTCTTCCAGTAGTACTAGTACTCCATGGCGCGATCCATCGACAAGTAGGCGGGAAAGTTATCGTATACTCGGTTTGCGGTGAGTGGCATGCTGAGCGACCATGTGGGGTCGAGCCGTGGAGGAGGGTGAGACACGAACGTGACAGACGTGATTTAAACGTTGGTTTTGCTCGATGGCGCGATCCAACGAAACAAAACGTTGGTTTCTCTCCGTTTCCATTTTTTCTCCGAAAAACGGAAACTTTCCACTCCATTTTCATTCCTACTCCAAGGTTGCCCCGTTACAACATTCCATCAAATACAAAGGAAAACTAACACGCATGCTGATGCATCTCAATGATTCATAGATCATAGCCAATATTTACTGCACAACTAAAGACACAAGTTGTGAGAGCGTGTACGAAAGAAAAACTACTGATGGGGTCACTACAACTTAAACCCTAAACCCTAAACATGATTTAATTTCCTGGCCAGGTAGAACCTGTCGAAGGAAAGATGGCTGGCACCCTCGGATCATACGATGCTTTTGTGCAGTTCCACTAAAATCGAGCTGAGCATCCCTGATGGCAAAGATATTGAAGAAGTGTGATTAGAATAATAGTACTGGCACTAGTTCATGAGACATAAACTCATCACAAGTAGAAACCGGTAGAAGTAGAGAAAGATCGACATGGAGATGGAGCTACGTGGGGAGCTGCGGCAGTGGAGCAAGCCGGCTCCAAAAGGAAGATGGACTACCTGGGACGTCGGGCTGTAGCTAGAAGGGCAGTTGGGACACGACATCGGCCCATACCGTGGTGACCCCCGATTGGGATGCACCGACTGTGGATTTTCTCCCTCGCCGATGTCGACTGCGTCTACGCAGAACATTGTTCCCTTCCCCCAGCTGCGGGATCAGGCCGGATATGTGACCAGCGGTGTGGCCACCGTTGTTCTATGCTTGTGAAGAGAGCAACCCAAGCAAGCAGGCTTGTAGCTTGGGCTCCTGCTAGTGTATATATAGTGGTTTTCTTTTTCTCTCCATATCAACCATTTTATATTGTGTACGTGTCATTGAAGAGTGAAATGATGGTTGCTTCTTCCGACTAACTTACTGTGTGATTTGACTGCTCCTTTAGTGGCCCCTACACGTACTCCCCCTACGTGTATGCAACAGTCACACGTACACATGGACGCAAAAGCGCCCGCGACGCCCTAATGCATGCATGTCCGAGCACACGACGAAACACACACGGTCACGGTCAAGTGCTCAACCTACACGTGCATGCACACACATACTCATCCAGGGTGAGCTAGTGACCGTATAAACACCGGAAAATGTATATATTGAGCGCAATGAGCGTATTATGAAGTCCACTGACCGTATTTTACAAATATACAGTGACAGACAGTGTATTTATCTCGTTTGATATTAAGCCATATTAACCGGAGAGGAGGCTGGACTAGCATTACTTTGCTGTGTCCCGTCAACTTGCCGAACGAGGAGAAGCTTGCAGGACGGGAGAAGCTTGCGCGCGGTGGCTCGCAGGACAAGGAGAAACTTTTGACTAATCAAGCTCTCCTTCGGTCAGGCGGTGGACGTGCAACAGTTAATTCGGTGTCAGATTGGCAGAAGCATACACTGTACTAGTACTATTATTGTTGCACTTCCCGAAGAGGCGAACAGCCAAGCGCAAAGTTTACTAGTACTAGTACTACTACTATAGTCTATAGGGGTATGTACTATACTAGTACTAGGAACCGGATGGAGGAGCGTCTGCACTCTTATTATATTTTTAAAATGTGATAAAGCAATCTTCAACTCATTTGGTTATCTTCGAGGGTTCTCGCATGTGATAATGGAAGTTGATTGCATGGAACACTCGCCACAATTCTCGCTTAATTCTGGCTCATATCCTGTTACAAATAGGAGCGCTCGGTAATATTTCCTCTTTTTTTGTTATTCAGCATGTAAACAGGTCAGCAAACCTTGCAGCGCATCTTTGTGCGAACCGTGCTTGCTGCACTTTGAATGTGGCCGAGAGCTGGCTTGATGAAAACACCTCGCTTCCTACTTCTTTTTTTGCGGGGTACCTCGCTTCCTAGTGACCAGTGTCTTGGCTGATCATCCTAAGAATGCTTATATATGAATAAAGCTCTCTCATTTACCCGCAAAAAAGATTAAGCCATATTAACCGGAAAG
Source organism: Triticum aestivum (assembly GCF_018294505.1). Classification (NCBI taxonomy): domain Eukaryota; kingdom Viridiplantae; phylum Streptophyta; class Magnoliopsida; order Poales; family Poaceae; genus Triticum; species Triticum aestivum. Next base: position 136,357,594 of record NC_057814.1, on the reverse strand, counting down.
GAGGGAGTATGGACTAGCACTACTTGTTGGTGTGTCCCGTCAACTCGCAGAACGAGGAGAAGCTTGCAGGACAAGGTGAAGCTCGCTTACGCCTTTTGACTAATGCAATGTACCCTCGCCAAGGCGGTGGACATGCATCAGTTCATTCGGTGTCAGATTGCCAGAGGCATACACTGTAGTACCGAACATGCGAAGTACCATCATTGTTCGACTTCACGAAGAGGCGAAGAGCCAAGCGCAAGGTTTAGTAGTACGAGTAGTACTACTACTAGAACCGCATGGTGGAGCCTCTGTACTTTTTTTAATCTCTGAAAAGTACACATTTATTCCGGAGAAGGGCGGAAAACGGCAGCCCAACATGTAATGATGATATCGATCAACCATGCTCGAATATATCTTGGCCTCCGTGCGAGCCCGTCTGTGTGTTCTCGCTCCTCGTCTCTCTCAAGGAACGGCAGGTTGGCCATTTTGCCGTCAATTGAGATCGGTTTGCTCACACTCGGTCCCACATGTCAGTGATATGCCAAGAGGAGGTGCGTTGACCGACTGGCCATACGCGTACTTGGTTTTGCACCTTCATACTACTCCTCCCTCCGTAACAGTTTATAGGGCGCGCTTCATTATGATGCATTTCTCTCAATGCATTTCCACCACCAGAGAGACTTTAGACGCGTTTGGTTTAATGCTCAATTAATTAGGGCGTGGTAACCGCAATTTTCTCTCGATGTAGTACTACGGAGTGGAGTAAGTGCATGCATGTGTGTACCTGGGGTGGAAGCATTGCATGCATGTGTGTACGCATTATTTCCTCTAGTAATAGACGCCGTGCTATAACTACCAATGCTATTTTTCAGGCCGATCGCTAGTCGCCTTGGTCCCTGATAACCCACAAGTATAGGGGATCGCAACAGTTTTCGAGGGTAGAGTATTCAACCTAAATTTATTGATTCGACACAAGGGGAGCCAAAGAACATTCTCAAGTATTAGCAGTTGAGTTTTCATTTCAACCACACCTGGATAACTTAATATCTGCAGCAAAGTATTTAGTAGCAAAGTAGTATGGAAGTAACGGTAATGGTGGCAAAAGTAACAGTGATAGTTTTGTAGTAATTGTAATAGTAGCAACGGAAAAGTAAATAAGCGAAGAACAATATGTGAAAAACTCGTAGGCATTGGATCGGTGATGGAGAATTATGCCTGATGCGATTATTCATGCAACAGTTATAACATAGGGTGACACAGAACTAGCTCCAATTCATCAATGTAATGTAGGCATGTATTCCGAATATAGTCATACATGCTTATGGAAATGAACTTGCATGACATCTTTTGTCCTACCCTCCCGTGGCAGTGGGGTCCTCTTGGAAACTAAGGGATATTAAGGCCTCCTTTTAATAGAGTACCAGACCAAAGCATTAACACATAGTGAATACATGAACTCCTCAAACTACGATCATCATCAGGAGTGGTCCCGATTATTGTCACTTCGGGGTTGCCGAATCATAACACATAGTAGGTGACTATAGACTTGCAAGATAGGATCAAGAACTCACATATATTCATGAAAACATAATAGGTTCAGATCTGAAATCATGGCACTCGGGCCCTAGTGACAAGCATTAAGCATAGCAAAGTCATAGCAACATCAATCTCAGAACATAGTGGATACTAGGGATCAAACCCTAACAAAACTAACTCGATTACATGATAAATCTCATCCAACCCATCACCGTCCAGCAAGCCTACGATGAAATTACTCACGCACGGCGGTGAGCATCATGAAATTGGTGATGGAGGATGCTTGATGATGACAATGGCGACGGATTCTCCTCTCCGGAGCCCTGAATGGACTCCAAATCAGCCCTCCCGAGAGAGATTAGGGCTTGGCGGGGGCTCCGTATCGTAAAACGCAATGAATCCTTCTCTCTGATTTTTTCTCCCCGAACGTGAATATATAGAGTTGGAGTTGAGGTTGGTGGAGCTCCAGGGGGCCCACGAGGCAGGGGGCGCGCCCAGGGGGGCAGGCGCGCCCCCACCCTCGTGGACAGGGTGTGGGCCCCCTGGCCTTGATTCTTTCGCCAGTATTTTTTATTATTACCAAAAATAATCTCCGTAAAGTTTTAGGTCATTCCAAGAACTTTTATTTTTGCACAAAAATAACACCATGGCAATTTTGCGGAAAATAGCGTCAGTCCGGGTTAGTTCCATTCAAATCATACAATTTAGAGTCCAAAACAAGGGCAAAAGTGTTTGGAAAAGTAGATATGTTGGAGACGTATTAACTCCCCCAAGCTTAAACCTTTGCTTGTCCTCAAGCAATTCAGTTGATAAACTGAAAGTGATAAAGGAAAACTTTTACAAACTCTATTTGCTCTTGTTGTTGTAAATATGTAAAGCCATCATTCAAGTTTTCAGCAAAGATTATGACTAACCATATTCACAATAACATTTAGGTCTCATATTTACTCATGTCAATGGCATAATCAACTAGCGAGCAATAATAATAAATCTCCGATGACAACACTTTCTCAAAACAATCATGATATGATATAACAAGATGGTATCTCGCTAGCCCTTTCTGAGACCACAAAACATAAATGCAGAGCACCTTTAGAGATCAAGGACTGACTAAACATTGTAATTCATGGTAAAAGAGATCCGGTCATAGTCATACCCAATATAAATTAATATTAATGGATGCAAATGACAGCGGTGCTCTCCAGCTGGTGCTTTTTAATAAGAGGGTGATGACTCAACATAAAAGTAAATAGATAGACCCTTTGCAGAGGGAAGCAGGGATTTGTAGAGGTGCCAGAGCTCGGTTTTTGAAATAGAGATAAATAATATTTTGAGCGGCATACTTTCATTGTCAACATAACAACCGAGAGATGGCGATATCTTCCATGCTACACACATTATAGGCGGTTCCCAAACAGAATGGTAAAGTTTATACTCCCCCTCCACCAACAAGCATCAATCCATGGCTTGCTTGAAACAACGAGTGCCTCCAACTAACAAGAGTCCCGGGGGAGTTTTGTTTGCAATTATTTTGATTTGATTTGCATAAAGCAGGGGCCTGGGCATCCCGGTGACCAGCCATTTTCTCGTGAGTGAGGAGCGGAGTCCACTCCTCTTGAGAATAACCCGCCTAGCATGGAAGATACAGACAACCCTAGTTGATACATGAGCTATTCGAGCATACAAAACAGAATTTCATTTGAAGGTTTAGAGTTTGGCACATACAAATTTACTTGGAACGACAGGTAGATACCGCATATAGGAAGGTATGGTGGACTCATATGGAATAACTTTGGGGTTTAAGGGATTGGATGCACAAGCAGTATTCCCGCTTAGTACAAGTGAAGGCTAGAAAGAGACTGGGAAGCGACCAACTAGAGAGCGACAACAGTCATGAACATGCATTAAAATTAATAAACATTCAGTGCAAGCATGAGTAGGATATAATCCACCATGAACATAAATATCGTGAAGGCTATGTTGATTTTATTTCAACTACATGTGTGAACATGTGCCAAGTCAAGTCACTTGAATCATTCAAAGGAGGATACCGCCCTATCATACCACATCACAACCATTTTAATAGCATGTTAGCACGCAAGGTAAACCATTATAAACTCCTAGCTAATTAAGCATGGCATAAGCAACTATAATCTCTAATTGTCATTGCAAACATGTTTATTCATAATAGGCTAAATCAGGAACGATGAACTAATCATATTTACAAGAACAAGAGAGGTCGAGTTCATACCAGCTTCTCTCATCTCAATCAGTCCATCATATATCGTCATAATTGCCTTTCACTTGCACGATCGAATGATGTGAATAATAATAGTGCATGTGCATTGGACTAAGCTGGAATCTGCAGGCATTCAATAAACAGGAGAAGACAAGGCAATATGGGCTCTTGGTTAAATCAACAATAATGCATATAAGAGCCACTTCAACATTTTCATTATGGTCGTCTCCTCTCGACCCCAAAGAAAAGAAAAGAAATAAAATTATTTACACGGGAAAGCTCCCAACAAGCAAAAGAAGAACATGAAATCTGTTTGGGTTTTCTTTTTAATTATTACTACTACAAGCATGGAAAGTAAACTAGCTAAAAGCTACAACTATTTGTTTTGTTTTTCTTAAGGTTTATCAAACACACAAGAAGAAAGCATAAAAAGGAAAAATAAACTAACATGGATATTACAGTGAAAAAGTATGAGCACCGACAACTAGAATGAGTGTGTGGACATGAATGTAATGTCGGTGAGAAATACGTACTCCCACAAGCTTAGGCTTTTGGCCTAAGTTGGTCTAAGGTCACGGCTGGCCTGGCGGATATCCAAAGTTGTAGTTGGGGTCGTACTGTGATGAAGCCTCAGGTTGCCACTGGCTGGCCATATCCTCCGGATCCCACTGGTAAACAGACTGACATGAAGGAACAAATTGTGGTGCCGAATCTGGCTCTGTAGCTGAGGTGGGGTTCCGGTAGGCGTGAATGGCCTCCAGCGGAACAAGGTACTTACCTGCAGATAAGTCAAACAAGGAAGGAGCAGGCAAAGTAATAGTCTCAGGGTGATTTTTATCAAATAACAGTCTATAGTTAAGCTCCTTTTTCTTGTTCTTAACAATGAAATCATGTGCAACCATACTCTTGTAGTCTAGAAGAACAGTAGGCAACAACTTTTCTTATTTCTCATAATGCCTAATAGGTATGTTAAAGTACGTAGCGAGGCGCGAGGCGAAGATGCCTCCCAAGATGGGGCCCTTAGTACGGTTAAGATTTAACCGCCTTGCAACAATAGCGCCCATACTAAATGTGTCATCACAAAACAGGGCATGGCACAAAAGATCAATATCAGGGGCACTAAGGTTGCCACAGTTTCCGCGACGAATTAAGCATCTACTAGCAAATATTGCAAAGTAACGTAGAACAGGAAAATGTATGCTAGTAATTCGTGCATCAGAAACTTTCCTAGTTTCCCCTACAACAATTGTATCAATAAACCCCTCCACGTCGTCACGACGTGGTTCCTCTATGCTACCCAAAAAGGGCAATTTGCAAACCTCACAAAATTCAGAGAGGGGCATCTCCTTATACTCATCATATAAATAAAAATCAACCGAAGGCGGTGACCTCCTAGCATGGAAATGAAAATTTTGCACAAAAATATTAGTGAGTAGGAGATACTGTTCGCGTTGGTCGCGGAGGAAGTCGGTGAGGCCTGCATTCTCAACCAACTCATAAAAATCATCATAAATCCCGGCTGCTCTCAAGAAATCACCACAAGGCCATTCACACGGCCGTACCTCCGTGGTGCGAGGGAGATTATATTTGGGCCCCTCTTCTTCTTCTTCACTTTGCTTATCCTTCGAGCTTCGGCTCGAAGAGCCCCTCAAAAATCTCTTCATCATTTTCGAAGAATAATCCCCCAAAGCAGTTTTGTGAGAGGTGCTTTGAGCAAGGAGATCGAAAATGGCAGCAAAATGAGCAAGAACTCGTGCTTGAGCTGGTTGGTGATTTTTTTGGGAGGAAGAAGGAGTGTCTGGTTGCTGGAATAAGTGGAGGGGAGCCACCATAGGCCCACAAGGCAGGGGGCGCGCCCGGGGGGGGGGGGGGCGCCCTGGACCCTCGTGGCCAGGTGCTTGCTCCCCCTGCTGTGTTCTCAGTGCCAGATATTCTCAAATATTCTAGAAAAAATCATATTACATTTTCGGGGCATTTGGAGAACTTTTATTTTCGGGGTATTTTGTATTGCACGGATAAATCAGAAAACTGACAGAAAGTACTAATTTTGCTTTATTTAATCTAAAACAGAAAGTAAAAGAAGGGTACAGAAGGTTGTGCTTTCTAACTTCATCCATCTCATGCTCATCAAAAGGAATCCACTAACAAGGTTGATCAGGTCTTGTTAACAAACTCATTTCGAATAACATGAAACCGGAGAAATTTCGAATAACACTATGTTATCTCAACGGGGATATGCACATCCCCGACAAAAAGAATATCATATTTCTTCTTGACAGTAGGAAGAGGAAATTCAAAACCTCCAAAAATAATCGATGGAATTTTTCCAATAGAGTTTATACTGTGGACTTGAGGTTGTTTCCTCAGAAAGTGTACCGTATGCTCATTACCATTAACATGAAAAGTGACATTTCCTTTGTTGCAATCAGTAACAGCCCCTGCAGTATTAAAAAAGGGTCTTCCAAGAATAATAGACATACTATTGTCCTCGGGAATATCAAGAATAACAAAGTCTGTTAAAATAGTGACGTTTGCAACCACAACAGACACGTCCTCACAAATACCGACAAGTATGGCAGTTGATTTATCAGCCATTTGCAAAGATATTTCTGTAGGTGTCAACTTATTCAAATCAAGTCTACGATATAAAGAGAGAGGCATAACACTAACACCGGCTCCAAGATCGCATAAAGCAGTTTTAACATAGTTTCTTTTAATGGAGCATGGTATAGTGGGTACTCCTGGATCTCCTAACTTCTTTGGTATTCCACCCTTAAAAGTATAATTAGCAAGCATGGTGGAAATTTCAGCTTCCGGTATATTTCTTTTATTTGTAACAATTTCTTTCATATACGTAGCATAAGGATTCATTTTGAGCATATCAGTCAAACGCATACGCAAAAAGATAGGTCTAATCATTTCAGCAAAGCGCTCGAAATCCTCATCATCCTTTTTCTTGGATGGTTTGGGAGGAAAAAGCATGGCTTTCTGAACCCATGGTTCTCTTTCTTTACCGTGCTTCCTAGCAACAAAGTCTCTCTTATCATAACGTTGATTATTTGATTGTGGGTTATCAAGATCAACAACAGGTTCAATTTCTACATCATTATCATTACTAGTCTGAACATCATCATTAACATTATCACTAGGTTCATGTTCATTTCCAGATTGTGTTTCAGCATCAGAGATAGAAATATCATTGGGATTCTCAGGTGTGTCTACAACAGGTTCACTACAAGCATGCAAAGTCCTATCATTTTTTTCTTCCTTTTAGAAGGACTAGGCGTATCAATATTATTTCTCTGAGAATCCTGCTCAATTCTCTTAGGGTGGCCCTCAGGATACAAAGGTTCCCGAGTCACTTTACCCCCTCTAGTAGCAACTCTAACAGCAAAGTCATTATTCTTACTATTCAATTCATTGAGCAAATCATTCTGAGCTTTAAGTACTTGTTCCACTTGAGTGGTAACCATAGAAGCATGTTTACTAATGAGTTTAAGTTCACCTTTAACTCTAGACATATAATCACCCAAGTGTTCAAGCGTATCAGCATTGTGTTTTAATTGTCTACCAACATAAGCATTGAAGTTTTCTTGTTTGACAATAAAATTATCAAACTCATCTAAGCATTGGCTAGCAGACTTATAACGAGGAATATCACCTTCATCAAATCTATAAAGAGAATTTACCTTTACTACTTGTGTCGGGTTATCAAGACCATGTGTTTCTTCAATAGGTGATGAATTAAGACCATGTACTTCTTCAACGGGAGGTAAATTCTTAACATCTTCAGCTTTAATACCTTTTTCTTTCATAGATTTCTTTGCCTCTTGCATATCTTCGGGACTGAGAAATAGAACACCCCTTTTCTTCGGAGTTGGCTTAGGGGTTGGTCCAGGAAGTGTCCAATTATTTTCATCGGTCAACATATTATTCAATAGAATTTCAGCTTCATCAACAGTTCTTTCCCTGAAAACACAACCAGCACAACTATCCAGGTGGTCTCTGGAAGCATTGGTTAGTCCATTATAAAAGATATCAAGTATTTCATTTTTCTTGAGAGGATGATCAGGCAAAGAATTAAGTAATTGGAGAAGCCTCCCCAAGCTTGTGGGAGCCTCTCTTCTTCAATTTGCACAAAATTATATATTTCCCTCAAAGCAGCTTGTTTCTTATGAGCAGGGAAATATTTAGCAGAGAAGTAATAAATCATATCCTGGGGACTACGCACACAACCAGGATCAAGAGAATTAAACCATATCTTAGCATCACCCTTTAATGAGAACGGAAATAATTTAAGGATATAATAGTAGCGAGTTTTCTCCTCATTAGTGAATAGGGTGGCTATATCATTTAATTTAGTAAGATCTGCCACAACAGTTTCAGATTCATAGCCATAAAAAGGATCAGATTCAACCAGAGTAATTATATCAGGATCAACAGAGAATTCATAATCCTTATCAGTAACAAAGAAAGGTGAAGTATCATAAGCAGGATCATATTTCATTCTAGCATTCAGAGTTTTTCTTTAAGCTTAGCTAATAATTTTTTTAAGATCACTTCTATCATTGCAAGCAAGAAAGTCTCTAGCAGTTTCTTCATCCATAACATAACCCTCAGGCACAACAGGCAATTCATATCTAGGGGGAGAATCTTCATCATCTCTTTCATCAATATGACCAGTTTCAACAATTTCATTCTCTCTAGCCCTAGCAAGTTGTTCATCAAGAAATTCACCAAGTGGCACAGTAGTATCAAGCATAGAAGTAGTTTCATCATAAGTATCATGCATAGCAGAAGTGGCATCATCAATAACATGCGACATATCAGAATTAATAGCAGAAGCAGGTTTAGGTGTCGCAAGTTTACTCAAAACAAAAGGTGAATCAAGTGCAGAGCTAGATGGCAGTTCCTTACATCCCCTCGTAGTTGAGGGATAAATTTTGGTTTTCTCGTCTTTCAAGTTCCTCATAGTGACCAGCAGATATAAATCCCAAGTGACTCAAATAATAGAGCTATGCTCCCCGGCAACGGCGCCAGAAAATAGTCTTGATAACCCACAAGTATAGGGGATCGCAACAGTTTTCGAGGGTAGAGTATTCAACCCAAGTTTATTGATTCGACACAAGGGGAGCCAAAGAATATTCTCAAGTATTAGCAGTTGAGTTGTCAATTCAACCACAGCTAGATAACTTAATATCTACAGCAAAGTATTTAGTAGCAAAGTAGTATGGAAGTAACGGTAACGGTGGCACAAGTAATAGTGATAGTTTTGTAGTAATTGTAACAGTAGCAACGGAAAAGTAAATAAGCGAAGAACAATATGTGAAAAACTCATAGGCATTGGATCGGTGATGGAGAATTATACCGGATGCGATTATTCATGCAACAGTTATAACATAGGGTGACACAGAACTAGCTCCAATTCATCAATGTAATGTAGGCATGTATTCCAAATATAGTCATACGTGCTTATGGAAAAGAAGTTGCATGACATGTTTTGTCCTACCCTCCCGTGGCAGCGGGGTCCTATTGGAAACTAAGGGATATTAAGGCCTCCTTTTAATAGAGTATCGGACCAAAGCATTAACACATAGTGAATACATGAACTCCTCAAACTACGGTCATCACCGGGAGTGGTCCCGATTATTGTCACTTCGGGGTTGCCGGATCATAACAAATAGTAGGTGACTATAGACTTGCAAGATAGGATCAAGAACTCACATATATTCATGAAAACATAATAGGTTCAGATCTGAAATCATGGCACTCTGGCCCTAGTGACAAGCATTAAGCATGGCAAAGTCATAGCAACATCAATCTCAAAACATAGTGGATACTAGGGATCAAACCCTAACAAAACTAACTCGATTACATGATAAATATCATCCAACCCATCACCGTCCAGCAAGCCTACGATGAAATTACTCACGCACGGCGGTGAGCATCATGAAATTTGTGATGCAGGATGGTTGATGATGACGATGGCGACGGATTCCCCTCTCCGGGGCCTCGAACGGACTCCAGATCAGCCCTCCCGAGAGAGATTAGGGCTTGGCGGCGGCTCCATATTGTAAAACATGATGAATCCTTCTCTCTGATTTTTTTCCCGAACGTGAATATATAGAGTTGGAGTTGAGGTCGGTGGAGCTCCAGGGGGCCCATGAGGCAGGGGGCGGACCAAGGGGGGGGGGCAGGCACGCCCCCCACCCTCGTGGACAGGGTATGCCCCCTGGCCTTGATTCTTTCACCATTATTTTTTAATATTTCCAAAAATAATCTCCGCGAAGTTTCAGGTCATTCCGAGAACTTCTATTTCTGCACAAAAATAACACCATGGCAATTCTGCTGAAAACAGCGTCAGTCCAGGTTAGTTCCATTCAAATCATGCAAGTTAGAGTCCAAAACAAGGGCAAAAGTGTTTCGAAAAGTAGATACGTTGGAGACGTATCAGTCCCAGAGATTTTCTCTTTTTCTGAAGCGCGCTCTATAAACAGTGACGGATGGAGTAGTATGAGCGGATTCAACGAGTGACTACTCAAATATTTGTCTTTTTAGAGATTCAAATGGACTACTACATACGGATGTATATAGACATATTTTAGAGTGCAGATTCACTCATTTTGCTCCGTATGTAGTCACTTGTTGAAATCTCTAGAAAGACAAATATGTAGGAATGGAGGGAGTACACATACGAAGAAAAATGAGTGAATCTACACTCTAAAATATGCCCATTTGAAATTTGTAAAAAGACAAATATTTAGGAACGAAGGAGTATAATTTTGTGCATGGCACATGGACCCGGATGCCGAAGATGCTTCTGGCAATGCTATCAAGCTTCCAGCATTTGTTTACATAATTGACGTACTATACAAATAATTTTCCAGCGACATGAAATTGTACAATGGTGTGAGCTTTCAGCTTTTGTTTCGTGTGTCTTGCCATCGATGCTCTTTCGGAAACAATAAAAAACTAATTTCCTTGCTAATCAGAGCTAATATTTACATCACAACTGAAGACAAAGTTGTGAGAAGGTGTTAAATTAAAATTGATCCATGCTTTCATTGGCAGCAACGTCTCCCCAGCTCTGTCTAAATCAACAAGGCATGTTGGGAAAAAAAGTAGCTGTCTGGAGCATGCAACATTCCGATCATTTTGTGCAGTTCCACTAAAATAGAGCTGAGCGTCCCTGTTCCAAAGATATTAAGTGTGATTACGATAATAGAGGACTGCTGATGAAACAATAAACACACAAATAGAAGCCGATCACCTTTGCAGTCTCTCTTAAGATTAACTAGTTGGAGAAGATTAGGCTCGGAGTTGGATGAGGAGGATAGTGGAAAACCAATCTCCCTTTGTGCAGTCGCACTGAAATGTAGAGACGTTGCCCGTGTGACATTTTGGTAGAACTGCACAAAACACTTAAGAAAAAAGTGATTTGTGCAGTTCACCAAAAGGTCACAATAGCAACGAGGTGAAATGGATAGCCCTGTTTGCAAAAAAAGAGGTAGAAAGGAAACAATTACTGGCCAATAACAGTTGATGACACATGCGACGACAAAAAAGAAGCATATTCCTTGTCCTAAGGGAAGATAACAACACGGTTGTGTTTGTCTAAAACGGTGTGAGGACGAGATTGCAATATGGAAAGTACGCCGGACGAGCTACGTTTTGGGCAAAGAACTATGGAAGATCCACATGCAGCGACGTGGGAAGACGGGCAGTGGAGCAAGGCCGGAGGGGATACCTGGAGGTCGTCGGGATGTAACTAGGTGAGCGGCGGCAGGTGGAATCTGCCCATACTGCGGCAGCGAGCAGGTGGCATAGGCCCTACCACGCCGGAGCTTGGTCAGAGAGAACGGCGTGTACCGCAGATCGGGACGTGCTGCCTCGGCACCGTCGAATGGAGAAACGATGCACGTCCTCCCTTTCCGCCGGCGGACGGGATGCGGCCGGACCAGTGACCAACGGTGAGAGAGAGAGAGAGAGGCCACCGCAGCCTTGTGTGAGATACTCTGAAGTGAGACAAACCAGGCAGGCAGGCTCCATTGTATAGAGTGGAGCGGACTACCTTTTTCTCCATAAAAATCATTTTATATTCTGTGTACATGCCATTGAGCAATATAACTTTATTTAAAAACGCGCCAACGCATCAAGTTGAACTTTGTTTCGTGCACGCGTGGTACACGACCTCCGTAGGTAAACAACCGCTACACGCGTTCAAATTAGCACGTGGGCCGCCATTTCGTACAGAAATGAGCTCCACCGTGTACCCGCGCGGGTGTGGCTGGACACGAAGCATGAGTACGTGCACGGTGCACCTATTTTCTTCTTGTATACGTACACCACCTACGTGGGGTTGTGTGAGAGAGATACAAACGTAGAGAGATAGTATAGTGTGTGGGTTCGTGAGAGTTTTTTTTGGGGGGGGGTGGGGTCAATCAAAAAATGTAACATATGCAATGTGTGTGAAATAGAGTCCTGGATATATCATATATATAGAGGGGGCGATCCACGAGAAGAGAGTGGAGGTATCATCGGCTTGAGGTGTCCATAGAATCGAAGAGAGGGATGATGTGTGTGTGTGTGTGCGCGCGCGATCGATAAAGAGTGCCATCGAATTTGTGTGTGCCCACGTCAAAGATATAGAGTGGCTGGCCTACTGGAACGTGAGAGGGGACATGTGCAGTTTGTCTCTGTGGCATGGATACCTACCTACAATGCTCGACTATCGGTGTGTGGTGGGGGGGGAGGGAGGCCTAATTAACTATAGAGGTACAATGGCTGGTATATGTGTGGAGGAGGAGAGAGGCCTACCTCATGTATTAAGGGAGATCGATCTACCTCATGTATTAAGGGAGATCGATCGGCATCCATGCATATGTGTAGGAGAGGAATAAGGTTGGGAGAGAGACAGAGCTAGAGTGTTGGAGGGGGTGGTAGTGGAGTTGCTTCTAACAAATGGTGGGATAGGCTTGCTAGACAACCGGAGGGCACGCCTGCAATATCAATAAGAGAGGGGATGGCTGCCTGTCTGTGCACGTGCGTGTGAGAGACGGGTCAGGAGGCATGCACGAATGATGAGGGGGGGGGCGATATGGCTGTGGTAAGCAGACATAACTACATAGGAAGATCAATCGTCCTTTGTCAGAGAAAGGAGAGACATAACTTGTGAGGTACGTCGATCGATGGGGGGGGGAATAGTTAAAGTCGACCTAGGTATATGTTGGGAGATCGATCGGTATACATGCATGTGTGTGTTAGAAGCAAATGAGGCACGGGGAGAAGGATAGAGAGAGAGGGATGCATCTAGGAGGTGGTGCGAGAGTCATACTATATCGAGGGGGAGGAGTGTGCGAGTACGAGATCGATGAAAAGAGTGGTGGGAGTGAGGCATGGACGGTGATAAGAGAAGAGGGGAAGCTTGTGTTTTGTGCTAGGCACACCTGGCTAGAGAGGCATATCGATCGATGTGTGCCGTAAAGAAGGAGCTGGGGGGCCTACACACACCATGGGTGAACGACCTAAAGTGAAAAGACGAATTTGCGCGATGGAGCTAGAGAATGCTGAGGGAGGGTGAGAGGGATGCGGGCGTGTGCATGCACGAGAGAAAGTTAGCGCTAGCTAGCTACAATGATAAGAGGATTGTGTGGGTGTAAAAGACGAATAGAGATCATACTTCATTATAAAAAGCGAATTCGGATATTTGAAGAATTTATCATAGTGTTTTAAACCGACGCATGTGTGAATATATATAACGGTGATACACATGGTGTGGTTATGAACATGTTATACTACATATAATATATTTTATCTCTACTCTTATAAAAAACGGAGTTGTTGATGATGGTGTGCCTGCCATCCTGCAATATAGGCCGTCCGATTTATATCTGACGGATAGGAAGGAAACTATGGCAATTTTGAAAAAAGATACCCACACCCCTCTCCATATTTGCAAATTAGGCCTCCCCTTGATCATGTTGATGTTCTGTGGAACGCATGGGCATCTTGCTAGTACTACGTATAATATATAGAACATTGATCATAATTTGGGCTAATGTGTGGCTTTTGCAGCTCAGGTCTAAATACTTGTCATAATGTAGGGGGCGGGGCACTATACTATGTGTGATAAACACGGTGTACAGTATGGAACATGGTTTAGATTATGAATATATAGTTAGTACATCAAATGTACTATTATTTGGAATCAACATCAAGTGTATTCAAAAAATAGAATTCGAGTTCATGTAGTACACATAGTTCATATCTATCTCTATAGTAATCATGTGGTGTGTTATTAAGGTAATACACGAATGATGGTTGAAGTTGGCAACAATCATGATTGTAGATTCTTATTGAAATAGAGAAACGAATTCAAATTCAGTTCGAATTGCAGCGGTAGTATAGACATTTGGAATGCACTAAAATGTTGGTATGAGTAGGTTACATGCATTATACAGCAAGCGAAAAAATTTAATTGGACATAACATGGATTCATACTCCCTCCTTCCATCTATATAGGGCGTAATGCGTTTTTTAAGACCGCCTTTGACTATTGACAAGATTAATAGTACATGACAAGCACAATGTGAAAATTATATCATTGAAAGAACCTTTCACAGACGAATTTAACGGTGTGCTTTGTGTAAGTTGCATGTCATATATTATTGCTCTAATATTTGGTCAAAGTTAGCATCGAAAAACGCATTAGGCCCTATATAGATGGAAGGAGGGAGTAGCTTTGAATAGCATTTTTATAGTAAAACGGGGCAAGACTCTCTCTTTGTGTGGTGTGAATAGTTTTATTTTTTTGTTTTCTTTTTGGTTGAGGGAAGTGCGAATTGATTTCGTACGTACAAGTACAATATTACACGTTAGGCTTGTCCCTAAAATTCAACCCGCGTCTTGTTATATCCCGAAAATTCAGATATCGTGCTCCCAAAACTGGCGCCTTCACAACCCGCGCCTTGCTATCCCGAAATTACAACGCGCGCGAAAACTCCCTCCAGCTGCCAAATCCCGACATGCGAAATCCCCCTTCTAACCCTGAGCAGAAAGGGCCGCTAGTTCAAATCGGTGGGGGTACTTTTGTAACACACCCTACATTTTGGACAAGCGCGTCCCTAAGTCATGGTTCACCCCTCCCATCGCCTCCTTTTTGCCATTCGAAATCCCAGGCCGCCATAACCTCTCCGCTCCAGCCGCGAAACCCACCCTCCTCCGTCTGCCACCTCACCGCTGCCCAGCCGGAGCCTCTTCCCCGACGACGTCGTCCACCGCAACCGCTCGACGTCCCTCGTCCACCTCCCCGGATGAGGATCCGTCGTCCATCTCGTCGTCCCGCCGGTTCAGCCGCCCCGTCCTCCACCTCCAAGGAGCTGCTCCGACGATCGCCTCATCTATCGCGGATGTTCCATCCCCCCAGCACCGCCTTAACCTGCTCCACCGGAACCACAACATCCTCACTGACTCCTCGGACGAAGCCAAGGCCTACTCGGCGCCACCAAAGAGGTTGTACACTCATCACATCGCACCTTCTCCTTAGCTCGACCTCCCGGGGCCGACGGTGCTCCATCCCGCACCCCCATGGAGCGGCTACCTTGAAGCCAGCGCCACGGGCGACATCTCCACGGCGGCTCTCCCCCAGTGCGAGGCCCCTTCGGCGGCGGCGTCCATACCAGCCGGATCTGCTGCTGCTGCTCCAGCTCTCGCTCGCTCGCTCGCGCTGCTGCTGCTCCGGCTCTCGCTCGATCGCTCGCTCGCCCAGCTGCTACTGCTCCGGTGCTCGCTCGCTCGCGCTGCTGCTGCTCTCCCCCTCGCTCGTGCTGCTGCTCTGCTTCGATTTAGCTACACTTCAGTCGACTGAATCGACTTTTGGGTCAGTCGATTTTCAGGGGGTGGGGGGGGGCTCGCCGGAGTTAAGGAAGAACCACCCGTAGCAGGGACGGGGGCTCACCGGAGAGGTACCCCACTATCTATCTTAGGGTTCAGGGTGGGGGCGGGAGGCCTATAGGGCTGGTCGGGGCAGCGGCAGACCGGTGGCGGGGAGTTGTTTCAGGGCGGCGAGGCGGCGCTGGGGCCGGCGGTTCAGCTGGTGGTGGCTGGCGGCTCAGGGGGTGCAGGTTGAAGATGAACTGCAGGCCTCCCTAAACTACATGTCAAGTGCCTCTCTGCTACCATTGCGTTCAGTTTCGACAGTAACATTCAGATTCCATAGTAAATTTCAGTTTCGACAGTTAAGTTCAAAGTCAACAGTTTTTACCTCATCTGTTGTAGTCAGGTGGTTTTTGATGATGTAAATTTTACATCTATTTTACATCATCTATTGGAGATGCTATTAGAATCCCACTTGAGATTGACGATGTCTGTCTTGTGCTGCTTCAGCCTTGACGTCTTACGGCTCACTACGGCTGCTCCAACGACAGAACGATCCATCACAACAGAGCAGTGCCCTGGACGCCGTCTACAGATTCCTCAGATCTTCCTCCACACCTCCGACAACCACCTCTGCCTCAACTGCTTCAGCGACCAACCCAATGATGCTGAGGTCGACACAGCACGGCAAAGAGGTTGTACACTTGTTGCATCACTTATTACTATACATTCATGTCGATCCATTAGGGCTATTTTGGTTCGACAGAAAAACATAGCAATAGGGAATTTTCCAATGGCACTCTACTATTCAACTATTCATGCATTTTGTTGAAAGGAATGAAGCAAAACATCCACCTGGACCTACTTTTCAAAATCCTATGCATGAAAACAAGACCAAGTGCATTAGTGGCAGAATAACATTCTAATTGTACACGCTTTCATATGGTTTCACTTTATTTTGGCCATGTTTCTTTGCATTCCTCTGCTCTTCCAATTCCTGTAAACCAAACACTCAAGTTGACAGAAATCCTGTGTTTACAAATGCTCTGTTTACCATGTGCATTCCTATCCTATTCCAGTGTTTTTCCTATCCCTGCGTTTTTAGAATCATGCAAGCCAAATGAGCCCTTACAGAATTACTTCAGTTACAAGTAGGTGTCGAAGGGAACTTTGTGTGCTTTGTCCTGCTCCTGCCGCGACGTCGTCCACCTCAACTGAGCTGCTCCATCGACAGGAACATCCACCAAACCAGACATCACGACTCCTGACCGTCTTTCGCCGCCTCAGATCTCCTTCCCTGCCGCCGGCACCCACCGCAACGGCATCACCATCATCGACTCAGCAGATGAACCTGAGGAGTACACGGGTCCACAAGAGAGGTCGCACTCTTTTGTTTCTGCTTATGTTATGCATTGCTTAAAATTACCTGCTACTTTATCGTCCTGTTCACCTCTTGGACTCCAAGTCAGGTCCAAATTAATGTTCAAACTTGAGTTCTAAATTAGTTGTGGGGCACATATCGAGGAAGCAATGAATAGTATCTCTGTCTAATATATGGTTCACCTAGGGTATGCCTATGTTGTTCATCTTGGGTGGGAAACAAATAGTAAAGCAATCATCATCTGTCTTTTTATTAAATTAAAGCAATCATCAGCCTGCTATCATTATTTTTGGATCCATCCACTGGTTGTTACCATCACTCTAAATTTCTGCATGCTCTCCTTACATAATCTCACCATATTTTTTTCGTATGCATGTCAGATATTGTACACAGTCATGTTGAACATGTAGAGGAAAAGAGAGGAGTTTTGCGCGGCAATACAATGTCATGCAGACATCGCTCCATGGTGGGTTCAATGGAAAACCCTCCCCACCCCTCTCCAGATTGTAATCCAGAGGAAGATATCTATTCTGAGGCGGATTTAGACGTCGCTGACCACTCCTATTTACCCCCCAAGGTGTTTGCTCTACCTTGGCATGATGATGTTAGTCATATCATGCATATGTTGCCTTGCAGTGCCTACTTTTGACATCATATATGTCATCTGCTTAGTTTAGACATGTTCTGTAATGCCACCTGTTTAGTTTCTATATCATATATGGGAATTATGCAGTCTCATGTCTTTTAGCCAGCCATAATATACGTGAAATGTGCAATGCCATCCTGTTTAACCAGGCATCATATATTTGAATGATATCTTGCCCATCCTTTTCTTCATTACATTTTCATTTGTCGACAATGTTTGTACATTAAACTACTCTTCCTGTGAATCAGCCATTTGGGTGGGAGATTGAAAAATCTGGAGTGAAAACAAGGCCTTCAGAGCAGACAGTGCTACCTGTCGAAGCAGATCTCTTGTTGGGTCCCGATAGCTCCTCAGAGATGGATTCAGAGACAGATGACCAGTCCTATTCCCCCACCGAGGTGTATGCTCTAACTTGGCACGGTTATACTGCTCATATCATGCATATGGTGTCTTGCGTTGCATAGTTTAGACATCATATACACAATATTCAACACCATGTTCTTAGTTCAGACATCATATCTAATGCCCTCTGTTTAGCATATAAATCACATATGTGAATTAAATGATGCGATCCTGATTACATAGATAACATGTAGGTGAATTATGTCATGCGATCCTGTTTAGTTATTCATCATATCTTTGAATTATGTTATGCTATGCTATCCACTTTAGATAGACATCATATATGTGAAATTATGTCCTGCTATCCATTTTAGTTAAACAATATACATGTCAACTATTTCATGCCCTCTTTTTTCCACACTATCTATTGCATCTGTCTCTCATACAATGTCTGTACATTCAACTATGTTTCCTGTTTATCAGCCATTTGAATTGGAGCGGGTGATGACAGCATCTAGCGGACTAAAAACACGGTCTTCAAATAAAACAGTGCTACCTCTTGGTGGAGATAGCACCCCGGTTGTACATGCACGAGAACCAGCCCTACCACACATAACCCAAACTCTCGCAGATTGTACCCCTACTGCGATGGACAGAGAACCAGCTTCGCCCAATCTAACCCCAACCCCAGCAGATAGTAACCCAGTTCCTGTTGACACAGCACCATCTCCACCACAGAGCTCCCAAACAAGAGCAGTTAGTAAGGCAGCTCCAGTGCCCAAAGGGCTAGTACTACCACGGCGAACCCCAACTCCACCAGTTAGTATGCCTATTCCTGTGGAGGAAGCACAACCAGCTAGTCGTAGTTTAGCATCTATCGCATTTGATGTTGTTAAATCGTATGTGAGTATCTTCCCATCTTGGAAATATTATACTGAAGATGAAGGAAAATGCCAGTTGTAGGTGTTTGTCCAGGAGTTATGTGTAAGTAATGTTATTCATGGCAATTACTTTGCTTCGTCCCATACATCCTACCTCCATGATGGTTATAATACAACAAATTTTCCTATTTTTCTCTATAGAGAAGGACCGATTTGGAAACTCAGGATGAGGTAACCTGTGCTAATACCTCTGCTATCTTCAAGAATGCTTGGTGGCAGTATCGGAATTACCTGAAGAAAACGTACTTCACCGGCAAAGAAACTCATCAAATTCCCTTACGTTCTCCCGAGACACATTTACTGGACGAGACTGGGAACGCCTTGTTCTGTACTGGTCCCGAACCAAGAATGTGGTAAGGTCTATGAGCTCATTTTCTATTTTTAAGTACTATATTCTTGCATCTTACTGTACTCTATTCATGTAGAACAAGTACCTAAACTTGAAGAACAACTGTTCTAATTTAAGATTCCATTGCTATCATAGTTAAAAAAGCGCTAGGCGTTAATTGTGCGTTTTGCCACCGCCTTGCGCTTTACTGACCAAAGCACATGCTTATGCGCAGTTATGCACAAATTAAGCATAGTTATGCGCAATGCGTTTCGCCAACGCCTAGAGCCTAGGCGCGCTTAAGCGCGCCTTTTTTAACTATGATTGCTATCGTGCATACTGCTTTGCTCTTGTATCACTGTATTTACTCATACAAACTTATTTTTAAATTGAAGGATCCAATCGAAACTCCAATGGCACAACAGGTATCACGCATGTTTCTTTAACAGGCTTGCTCTTATCAATAGCTCTGTTGATTTCAATTTCAATTGTGTATACAGTTGACTTCTCATATCATGCACATTACTAGCATCACAACAGAGCCAATAGTATTGTTGTACATGTAGACCCGTGGTACCCATCTGAAATCTTGTTGTGCCATGTAGTTTCCCACGCTTTGTATTCTTTCACTGCTGCTTTGTCTTGAACTGATATGATTTGAACTGTGTCTCTATTTTGATCTGGCAAGACAATGCAGTGACCATAGGACATAGATATATGTTTGTTTGATGCTTTTATTATGTACTAGTACTTGGCAATAGAAGACTTGGTAGTTTAATCCTGTCCACCTTACTAATGAACCGGTTCACCGAAACGAGTTTCATATACTAGTACATGCTAAACCTATTATGTGTCTGCTTGTTTCTTCTTTTAGAATGCTGACAGAATATTGGGGAAGAGTGCCTTATTAAGCAATGGTAAAGGAAGTAATGTAGATAAGGTTCAGGATAGTGACACATCCTTGTTGGTCTCCAACAAAGCTGATAAAACAGCTAAGGAAGACTATCTCGAAGACAGTGAGACAACCCCAAAGTCCTGTCTTGGTTTAGTGTTCAAGTTACTGGCCACTACCACTTGCACAAGCTATTCAAACTCACTGTTTGAATCAGTTCGGTTTCTTGAGTCTCAACTACAAGCTAAAAGACATCGATCAGCTGTGCTGCGACAAGAAGCAGAAGGACTGCGGAAGTCCCTGGAGCATTCAAATGCATACTTTCTGGTGCAACAGCAAGCGTTGGAGGATTTTAACGCCAAACAGGACAAAGCTAATAAGCTTGCTAAGCTTATTGCCAGCATGGTGGATACCATGTTTCTTGAGCTCTTCTGAAGTTGTTTCAGTTATGCTCTTGTTTTGCTGCCGCGTTTATTTGCACTGGTGGCCAATTTTGACGACCAGTGTATGTAATATGCTGCTTTGTTCCCTATATTTGCACTGGTGGCGAACTTTGATGCCCAGTGGATGTAATATGTGTAATAGCGGTAATAGGCTAGCGTTAATTGATTGCTTATTTATTTACTTATTGTCTTGTTTAGTTGTTTGCTTGTAGTCATTGCAGTTCTTTTTCTGTGTTTTTCTAGTGGCCCCAATAACCTATTTTTGGAAACTAGGCCAAAATAATCATGGCAACACACAGACTGTTGTAACCATGGGCCTCCTGCGGGCCGTATGATCCATGGGCCTTCTACGGGCCGTAGGATCCATTGGCCTTCTATACGGGCCGTAGGATCCATGGGCCTTCTATGGGCCGTAGGATCCATGGGCCTTTTAAGGGCCGTAGGATCCATGGGCCTTCTACGGGCGTATCATCATTTCGCCAATCATGGGCCGTACTATTCGTGGAAATAACGGGCCATTTATAGGCCGTATTTGATAACTCTATGAAAACAGCCCAACGGGTTTTTTTGACATAAAAACGGCCCAACGTATGAACGGGCCACAAACGGGCCGACTGTAACCACGGGCTGAATTTGGCCCACAAGCAGAAAATGACAGTAACGGGCCATAAGAAACCGAATGCTGGAAATAAGCCCAAGAATAAATGGGCCTTGAGATGGCCGAAAGATAACATGGGTTGGAAATGGCCCAACAGAATAATGGGCCGTTAATGGGTATAAAGTGATACACTGTTCATTACGGGCCAGTTTTACCACGGGCCGTTAAGGGGCCGAGGGTTACTAAGGGCCTCATATGGGCCGAAAGACGTCATGGGCCATACATGGGCCGGAAGTTAAAACGGGCTGGAATTATATTGGACGGGCCAGATGACGCTATTGGGCCTAATTCGGATAGGCCGTAAACGGGCCCTGGGATAGCGGGCAATAAATGGGCTATATGCGAACATGCCATTAACAAGCTTGCCGTGGGCCAGCCCGCCACTTTTTGACCAAGTCAAACGGGCCGGCCTTTTCACAGGAATGGGCCTCTGTTGGGCCGTGCCACGTGTCGACGTATCATAGGCGCTTTGGGTCCAATGAGTGGATGACATCTGTCCCAACGGTGAGCCGACACGTGTTTCCTCCAGCCAATGATGATTTTACACGTGGAAAATCCCCATTGGTCGGGGCTGTTAATGGGTTATCAGATCCAAAACCGGACCCGATAGCTTAACGACGTTCCGTTACGGTGGATGCCATGTGTCGGTCACCCTTGACGAAAGCACTTCTGTGATGCGCGATTTATCGTCATGGAAGTGGACACCTCCGTGATGATAATTTTGGTAATGTCATGGAACACTTCTACGACGGCACATGTATGACTATCTTGATTCTGTCATAAATTTCTCATGGATGTACATGCATGACAGAAAACATGACCTACTGTGACAAACACGTATCATCACGGAAGTGTATTTTTTTGTAGTGCTAGCTTGGGGCGTTAAATGATAGCACTTGTTGGGAGGCAACCCAATTTCATTTTTGTTTCTTGCTTTTTGGTTCTGTTTAGTAATAAATAATTCATCTAGCCTCTGGTTAGATGTGGTTTTATGTTTTAATTAGTGTTTGTGCCAAGTAGAACCTTTGGGAAGACTTGGGTGAAGTCTTTATGATCTTGCTGTAAAAAACAGAAACTTTAGCACTCACGAGATTAGCTGCCATTTTTTACTGGAGAGTGCTATTAGGTTGATTCTTTTTGCAGATGATTAATAGATAAATTCCTCACGTCCACCAATTTATTTCATAATTGTTGGAGTTCCATAAGTATACGTTTGATACATATTACTACAGACTGTTCTGTTTTTGACAGATTCTGTTTTTCGTGTGTTGTTTGCTTATTTTGATGAATCTATGGCTAGTATCGGGGGGTATGAACCATAGAGAAGTTGTAATACAGTAGGTTTAACACCAATATAAATAAAGAATGAGTTCATTACAGTACCTTAAAGTGGTGGTTTGTTTTCTTGCACTAACGGAGCTCATGAGATTTTCCGTTGAGTTTTGTGTTGTGAAGTTTTCAAGTTTTGGGTAAAGATTTGATGGATTATGGGATAAGGAGTGGCAAGAGCCTAAGCTTGGGGATGCCCAAGGCACCCCAAGGTAAAATTCAAGGACAACCGAAATCCTAAGCTTGGGGATGCCCCAGAAGGCATCCCCTCTTTCGTCTTTATCTATCGGTAACTTTA
The DNA here is from genome assembly GCF_018294505.1 of Triticum aestivum. Lineage (NCBI taxonomy): Eukaryota > Viridiplantae > Streptophyta > Magnoliopsida > Poales > Poaceae > Triticum > Triticum aestivum. Next base: position 136,334,705 of record NC_057814.1, on the reverse strand, counting down.
CTTGATGCTATATTTTTATTCACCACATGATATGTGTTTTGCTTGGAGCGTCTTGTATGATTTGAGTCTTTGCTTTTTAGTTTACCACAATCATCCTTGCTGTACACACCTTTTGGGAGACACACACATGAATAGGAATTTATTAGAATACTCTATGTGCTTCACTTATATCTTTTGAGCTAGATAATTTTGCTCTAGTGCTTCACTTATATCTTTTAGAGCACGGTGGTGGTTTTATTTTACAGAAATTATTGATCTCGCATGCTTCACTTATATTATTTTGAGAGTCCTTTAGAACAGCATGGTAATTTTCTTTGGCTATAAAATTAGTCCTAATATGATAGGCATCCAAGATTGGTATAATAAAAACTTTCATAAAAAGTGCATTGAATACTATGAGAAGTTTGATACTTGATGATTGTTTTGAGATATGAAGATGGTAATATTAGAGTCATGATAGTTGAGTAGTTGTGAATTTGAGAAATACTTGTGTTGAAGTTTGCAAGTCCCGTAGCATGCACGTATGGTAAACGTTGTGTGACAAATTTGAAACATGAGGTGTTCTTTGATTGTCATCCTTATGAGTGGCGGTCGGGGACGAGCGATGGTCTTTTCCTACCAATCTATCCCCCTAGGAGCATGCGCGTAGTGCTTGGTTTTTGATGAATTGTAGATTTTTGCAATAAGTATGTGAGTTCTTTATGACTAATGTTGAGTCCATGGATTATACGCACTCTCACCTTTCCATCATTGCTAGCCTCTTCGGTACCGTGCATTGCCCTTTCTCACCTTGAGGGTTGGTGCAAACTTCACCGGTGCATCCAAACCCCGTGATACAATACGCTCTATCACACATAAACCTCCTTATATCTTCCTCAAAACAGCCACCATACCTACCTATTATGGCATTTCCATAGCCATTCCGAGATATATTGCCATGCAACTTTCCACCATTTCATTTATTATGACACGCTTCGTCATTGTCATATTGCCTTGCATGATCATGTATTTGACATCGTATATGTGGCAAAGCCACCATGCATAATTTATCATACATGTCACTCTTGATTCATTGCCCATGTCGGTACACCGCCGGAGGCATTCATATAGAGTCATATTTTGTTCTAGTATCGAGTTGTAATCACTGAGCTGTAAATAAATAGGAGTGTGATGATCATCATTAATAGAGCATTGTCCCAAAAAAATGGCCAAATAAAAAAGAAGAAGAAAGGCCCAAAAAAAAGAGAACAGAAATAAAAAGGGACAATGCTATCCTTTTTCCACACTTGTGCTTTAAAGTAGCACCATGATCTTTATGATAGAGAGTCTCTTGTTTTGTCACTTTCATATACTAGTGGGAATTTTTCATTATAGAACTTGGCTTGTATATTCCAACAATGGGTTCCTCAAATTCCCTAGGTCTTCGTGAGCAAGCAAGTTGGATGCACACCCACTTAGTTTATTTTGTTGAGCTTTCATACATTTATAACTCTAGTGCATCCGTTGTATGGCAATCCCTACTCCTTGCATTGACATCAATTGATGGGCATCTCCCTAGCCCGTTGATTAGCCGCGTCAATGTGAGACTTTCTCCTTTTTTGTCTTCTCCACATAACCCCCATCATTATACTCTATTCCACCCATAGTGCTATATCCATGGCTCACGCTCATGTATTTCGTGAAGGTTGAAAAAGTTTGAGATTACTAAAGTATGAAACAATTGCTTGGCTTGTCATCGGGGTTGTGCATGATGAGAGCATTTTGTGTGACGAAAATGGAGCATGACCAAACTATATGATTTTGTAGGGATGAACTTTCTTTGGCCATGTTATTTTGAGAAGACATGATTGCTTAGTTAGTATGCTTGAAGTATTATTATTTTTATGTCAACATTAAACTTTTATCTTAAATCTTTCGGATCTGAACATTCATGCCACAATAAAGAAAATTACATTGAAAAATACGCTAGGCAGCATTCCACATCAAAAATTCTGTTTTTTAACATTTACCTACTCGAGGACGAGCACGAATTAAGCTTGGGGATGCTTGATACGTCTCCAACGTATCTATAATTTTTGATTGTTCCATGCTATTATATTATCTGTTTTGGATGTTTAGTGGGATTTATTATACACAATTATTTTTGCGACTAACCTACTAACCAAAGGCCCAGTGCAAATTGCTGTTTTTTTGCCTATTTCAGTGTTTCGCAGAAAAGGAATATCAAACGGAATCCAAATGGAATGAAACCTTCGGGAGAGTGATCTTTGGAACAAACGCAATCCAGGAGACTTGGAGTGGAGGTCAAGAAAGAAACGAGGAGGCCACGAGGCAGGAGGGCGCGCCTAGGAGGGTAGGCGCGCCCCCCACCCTCGTGGGCCCCTCATGGCTCCCCTGGCTGACTTCTTTCGCCTATATATACTCATATACCCTGAAAACATCTAGGAGCACCACGAAACCCTATTTCCACCGCCGCAACCTTCTGTACCCGTGAGATCCCATCTTGGGGCCTTTTCCGGTGCTCCGCCGGAGGGGGAATCGATCACGGAGGGCTTCTACATCAACACCATAGCCTGTCCGATGATGTGTGAGTAGTTTACCACAGACCTTCGGGTCCATAGTTATTAGCTAGATGGCTTCTTCTCTCTCTCACTCTTTGGATCTCAATACAAAGTTCTCCTCGATCTTCTTGGATATCTATTCGATGTAATTCTTTTTGCGGTGTGTTTGACGAGATCCGATGAATTGTGGGTTTATGATCAAGATTATCTATTAACAATATTTGAATCTCCTCTGAATTCTTTTATGTATGATTTGATATCTTTGCAAGTCTCTTCGAATAATTATTTGGTTTGGCATACTAGATTGATCTTTCTTGCAATGGGAGAAGTGCTTAGCTTTGGGTTCAATCTTGCGTTGTCCTTTCCCAGTGACAGCAGGGGCAGCAAGGCACGCATTGTATTGTTGCCATCGAGGATAAAAAGATGGGATTTATATCATATTGCTCGAGTTTATCCCTCTACATCATGTCATCTTTCCTAATGCATTACTCTGTTCTTATGAACTTAATACTCTAGATGCATGCTGGATAGCGGTGTCACGGACGTGATGCCTATATACATGATCATGCCTAGATATTCTGATAACTATGCGCTTTTCTATCAATTGCTCGACAGTAATTTGTTCACCCACCGTAATACTTATGCTATCTTGAGAGAATCCACTAGTGAACCCTATGGCCCCCGGGTCTATTTTCCATCATATAAGTTTCCAATCTATTTTACTTTGCAATCTTTACTTTCAATCTATATCATAAAAATACCAAAAATATTTATCTTATTATCTCTATCAGATCTCACTTTTGCAAGTGGCCGTGAAGGGATTGACAACCCCTTTATTGCGTTGGTTGCAATGTTCTTATTTGTTTGTGTAGGTACGAGGCGACTTGCGTGTAGTCTCCTACTGGATTGATACCTTGGTTCTCAAAAACTGAGGGAAATACTTACACTACTTTGCTGCATCACCCTTTCCTCTTCAAGGGAAAACCAACGCAGTGCTCAAGAGGTAGCACCGGCAGGGGTTGCCGGCGGCTGCGGCGGCGAGCTAGGATTTGAGGGAGGAGGGGGCTGGGTGGGGAGGACTATGGAGGGGGGGTGGTGTTTGAGGATATGCTACGGCTACTGAAAATTTTAGTAATGGTGGGTGGAGATGGTGGTGGACGAGGGAGGGCGACGGTTCAAATGCCTCGGCTATTGCGATTTTACTATAAGGTCGGTGCTGGAGGAGTGTGCGACGGTTGAAGTACGACGTCTACTAAAATTTGGGTAAAGGAATTGATGCGGGGCGGGAGTACCCAAGATCGCGCACGATCCAATAAGAATATGCGTGTATGATAATAAGGAAAAGTGGCGGAACCGCCGATTTTTGCAACGCTCAAGGCGGGTAGTTTGTTTTTAGATTTCTAGCTAGCTGGTCTATTGCACATGGTTCGTCCTAATTTCTAAATAAACTACCCGCCTTTAGCTTGCGCAGGTGGTGATTTGACAGCGCACTTGCATCGCACATGTTTAAGCCAGTACGTCCACCCTTTGCTCGCGCTTGCACAGTTGTGGTGATTTTACAGTGCACTTGCATCACACACGGTTGAGCCGGTACCTCCACCTTCGCTCACGCTTGCGCAGTCGTGGTGATTCACAGCGCACTTGCATCGCACACTGTTAAGAAATTATACCGTGTCCGTTGAGCATCATCAGAGTCTTTGCAGCAAAAAAAACCGTTAGAGAGGGTCAGAAGGCAACCACACCAGCATGTGGCCCAAAATATGAGTGAAAAGGGCGGTCTGTGATGTTCAAAATTGCAATGCACAACTTTGACCGCGCGGGCCCATGGTTGGGCGCGTCGTCGAAGATCGATGAGAGGGGCCAGAAGTCAAGAACTACCTGGAAGTGGCCAAATATATGTAGGAATATTGGGTGTGATGTTTAAAACTTTAAATACACAATGCATAACTTTGGTGGCACCTGCCTCACAAACCCAAAAGCACCCTTGGATATATCTATAATGACATAATGTTGTAGCTAGCTAGGGTGCTTGACCCACCACCTCCCACTTCCTGTCAGTGGGGCGGATACACGTAATGATACTTTGGTCATACATGCATGTCGCCATGACCTACCATAAGACGGACCAGTGAATCTATCGTTTGGTCAAACGACAAGTTGTTGTCGATAAACCGCTTGGGCCAATAGATTGAACCATCATAAAAATTGCACGAGAGGGACCACAAAACCAGCACCTCTTGCATGCGGCCCAAAATGATGTACGTTGGAAGGGGTGATGTGTGTTTCAATATAGAATAATGTACAATTTAGATGTGGTGCCTACCTCTCGATACAGACATCAACCATAAAGGCCAGGTAGTTAAGGACGAGATACACAGGGTATGGTGTAGGTCGAACCCAGCAATCCGAGCATGTGGGAGGGAATCCTGACAACGCATGAGCTCGAGCTTTGGTTGAATGACATGTGACGGTGACCGTCCCTAACACGAACTAGGAGGAATCCATTCATGGCCAACACATACCCCTCGTTATCGGTCAAAGGGATGATATATATACACTCGGGGAGCCCACAGATATGCGTGTCGTCACAAAAAACCACAAAAGGGAGACGTGGTCGATCAGAAGACCCCGCATACACTGCATGCGTCCCAAAAATATGTATGGGTATTGTCGTCGAATTGTCATGGCAGATGTCCTCGTGCAAGGACTTAGTCGTGGAGCCATCGCCGCTAGGAAGCTTAAAGGGGTTAAACGGGACAAAGGACACGCAGATTATACTGGTTCGGCCCCTTACGTTGAAGGTAAAAGCCTACGTCCAGTTGAGGTGGTATTACTTAGGGTTTCGATGACCAGGAGCTAAACCGCTCTGCCTCAGCTCCTGAAACCACCGCTCCATCTGAAGAACAAGTCATGGAGGGTTCTGATAACCCGGAGATCCCCAGCCCGGCTCAACCGGCCGATGACCCGGACGTTGTAATCACCCGGACAGAGTTTGTCGAGCCGGGGAGACCCACTGTGCTAGCCAGATGCTTTGCCAAGGAAGAATTGCTGGAGCGCGCAGGGCCAGGCTGGATATCACTGACTATGCTAATTTGAGCATTGGAGATATTGTCTCCGGCTATGTTAATCAAGTGCACAACAGCCGGGACCTGGAAATTGACATGGTGAAGCAAATCCAGCAAAAATCTGAGGTATGACTCTCTTGCTTATTCCATATTTATCCTCCATGACTTGTTCTTCAGATGGAGCGGTGGTTTCAGGAGCTGAGGCAGAGCGGTTTAGCTCCTGGTCATCGAAACCCTAAGTAATACCACCTCAACTGGACGTAGGCTTTTACCTTCAACGTAATGGGCCGAACCAGTATAATCTGCGTGTCCTTTGTCCCGTTTAACCCCTTTAAGCTTCCTAGCGGCGATGGCTCCACGACTAAGTCCTTGCACGAGGACATCTGCCGTGACAATTCCACGACAGGTATGGTGGTGTGTGATGTGTTTAAATCCCGAATGCACAACTTCGGTGGGCCACCAACTACATTACAAACCGAACACCGTACCCGACCCCAAGCCTGGTTCAATACGTACGATGTCGGTTTCCCAACTTTGAGGCGGCGGCGGGGGGGGGGGGTGTCGTCCAACGCATGCGCTCAAACTTTATTTGGTCTAACATGGCACACATAGCAATAGGAAACCATCATGGTCAAACCCTTCTCATTGTTGGGGTCAAAGGGATAGATTGTGTGCCCCCTCATTGTCGGTAAAGGATAATATATATACCTCGGGGAGCCCACAGATATGTGCAGTGTCTATAAACCGCACAAGGGAGACAAGCTCGATCAGAACACCCTGCCCCCTATACCCTGGATGCGAGCTAAAAAGGTTTATATAATCGCCATGATAGGTCGCTATAGAGTCAATCATTCTTTAATTTTTTGGAGCAAAAAATAATCAATAAAAACATAGTCTACAAATTAGCAAAACAAGGATCCCTAGGTTTATATAATTGCCGTGACAGGTCACTATAGAGATATTTATCTCTTTATCTCTACAATGACTGTGTCATAGAATTTAAATGAAGCTTGAGATATGCAACTTCCCACCGGGTCAGCCATCCTTGGACTACTCCAGCCCGAGCACCCTTAACTTCTGCGTTCTATTCGACTAGGCTAGCGGATGGGAAGCCGCACCTTCCTGATAGGAATTGCCTCCTTGCCTTTAAGGCATTTCACGCTGGTCACCCTATGGGACCTACTCCCTCCTATCACACACATTTGTGCTTTTAGAAACTGTGTGCGATATTTTACATGGCCGGTGTGTCAACGCCTAACCTTCAATGAGCACTGACACTGGTAGCGGGAAAACGATGGGAGAAGAGGCGCGAAACCAATGAGAGGAGTGGCAGGAAATGTAGCCTGTTTGGATATATAACAAAATTAATATAGAAAACTTAGTAGAGAAGGAAGCGTGAGCTAGCACGACGCATGAATGCGCACAATGCTTACCCATGTACTCCATGTGCTGTCGAAAGGGCTGAGGATTGCCGTTCGATCTGGGAGCATCCAACGGTGCAGACGTATGATCCGTGGGGTTTGGGTTTTGGCCAATCAGAACGCATGACTCAGATCGCACGCGCAGTAGGGGGGAGGGGCGGGGCATCGACCACAGTTTTGTAGGCACACGGCTTTCGTAAGTGAACTGTGTGCTATTTGAAAACATTTCGTGAGAAGAATCTCGGTTTTCAAATACCTGTAAATCCAAAACTCACCCGAAACTTGTGAAACTTGGTATGGTGTCATGACATGCCACATATATGTCGAGGAATTTTTTTGTCCATTTTGGTGCAAGTTTTATTACAAGCCTCTTACAAACCGGAGCTTCTCTCAAAGAAGCCTCGTGGTTCCGATAGGGAAACGTGTCCCCCTTGTGGGCGAAACGATAATCACTGCCTCTTTTCATCTTGTATTTTCTTCTACGGGCTACATGGATCGATAGGATATTTGTGCTGAAATTTAAACTTATTCAGGGTTTGTTTGGCCTTTTTATACACTAATTGAGTTTCCTAGGCATTTAATGTCCATAATTCAAATCTGAACTACAAATACATGCTCCAGTTGACCAAAATGGCTAGAAAAATTATACATGTGTCCTTGGATGCATGTTTAGGTCCCATGCCAGGAATGGGAATGAATTACAACCGTACCGGCGTCCTGGCTCATCCTCAAACATTTGGAATCTCAGTTTTTAAATCCCCATAAATCCAAAACTCACCAGAAAGTCATGAAAGTTGGCATGGTGCCACGTCATGGCACATATATGTCGTGGTAAAAACATTGTCCAATTTGGGCCAAGCTTTATTACAAACCTCTTACATACCAGAGCTTCTCTCAAAGAAGCCTCATGGTTCCGATAGGGAAACGTGTGATACGTCTCCAACGTATCTATAATTTTTGGTCGTTCCATGCTATATTATATTCTGTTTTGGATGTTTAACGGGCTTTATTATACACTTTTATATGATTTTTTGGACTAACCTATTAACCGGAGGCCCGACCCGAATTGCTCTTTTTTGCCTATTTCAGTGTTTCGCAGAAAAAGAATATCAAACGGAGTCCAAACGGAATGAAACCTTCGGGAACGTGATTTTCGGAACAAACGTGATCCAGAGGACTTGGAGTCTACGCAAAGCAATCAACATGGAGAGCACGAGGCAGGGGGCGCGCCTACCCCCCAGGCGCGCCCTCCACCCTCGTGGGGCCCACGTTGCTCCACCAACGTAGTTCTTCCTCCTATATATACCTACGTACCCCCAAACTATCAGATACGGAGCCAAAAACCTATTTCCACTGGCGCAACCTTCTGTACCCGTGAGATCCCATCTTGGGGCCTTTTCCGGTGCTCCGCCGGAGGGGGCATTGATCACGGAGGGCTTCTACATCAACACCATAGCCTCTCCGATGAAGTGTGAGTAGTTTACCTCAGACCTTCGGGTCCATAGTTATTAGCTAGATGGCTTCGTCTCTCTCTTTGGATCTGAATACAAAGTTCTCCTCGATCTTCTTGGAGATCTATTCGATATAATCTTCTTTTGTGGTGTGTTTGTCGAGATCCGATGAATTGTGGGTTTATGATCAAGATTATCTATGAACAATATTTGAATCTCCTCTGAATTCTTTTATGTATGATTGGTTATCTTTGCAAGTCCCTTCGAATTATCAGTTTGGTTTGGCCTACTAGATTGATCTTTCTTGCAACGGGAGAAGTGCTTAGATTTGGGTTAATTCTTGCGGCGCTCGATCCCAGTGACAGTAAGGGAAACGACACGTATTGTATTGTTGACATCGAGGATAAAAAGAGGGGGTTTATATCATATTGCATGAGTTTATCCCTCTACATCATGTCATCTTACTTAAAGCATTACTCTGTTCTTATGAACTTAATACTCTAGATGCATGCTGAATAGCGGTCGATGTGTGGAGTAATAGTAGGAGATGCAGAATCGTTTTGGTCTACTTGTCGCGGACGTGATGCCTATATACATGATCATACCTAGAGTTCTCATAACTATGCTCAGTTCTATCAATTGCTTGACAGTAATTCGTTGACCCACGGTAATACTTATGCTCTTGAGAGAAGCCACTAGTGAAACCTATGGCCCCCGGGTCTATTTTCCATCATATTAATCTTCCAACACATAGTTATTTCTATTGCCTTTTATTTTACTTTGCATATTTATTTCTCTTTATCATAAAAATACCAAAAATATTATCTTATCATATCTATCAGATCTCACTCTTGTAAGTGACCGTTGAGGGATTGACAACCCCTTTATCGCGTTGGTTGCGAGGTTCTTATTTGTTTGTGTAGGTGTGAGGGACTCGTGCGTGATCTCCTACTGGATTGATACCTTGGTTCTCAAAAACTGAGGGAAATACTTACGCTACTTTACTGCATCACCCTTTCCTCTTCAAGGGAAAACCAACACAGTGCTCAAGAGGGAGTAAGAAGGATTTCTGGCGCCGTTGCCGGGGAGATTCGCGCCAAGTCAAGTCAAGACAAGACATACCAAGTACCCATCACAAACTCTTATCCCTCGCATTACATTATTTGCCATTTGCCTCTCGTTTTCCTCTCCCCCACTTCACCCTTGCCGTTTTATTCGCCCTCTCTTTTCTGTTCGCCTCTTTTTCGCTTGCTTCTTGTTTGCTCGTGTGTTGGATTTCTTGCTTGTCACGATGGCTTAAGACAATACTTAAATTGTGTGACTTTACCAATACCAACAACAATGATTTTCTTAGCACTCCGATTGCTCCTCTTACCGATGCTGAATCTTGTGAAATTAATGCTCCTTTGTTGAATCTTGTCATGAAAGATCAATTCGCCGGCCTTCCTAGTGAAGATGTCGCTACCCATCTGAATAGCTTCATTGATTTATGTGATATGCAAAATAAGAAAGATGTGGACAATGATATTATTAAATTGAAGCTATTTACATTTTCTCTTAGAGATCGTGCTAAAGTTTGGTTTTTGTCTTTGCCTAAAAATAGTATTGATTCATGGAATAAGTGCAAAGATGCTTTTATCTCTAAGTATTTTCCTCCTGCTAAAATCATCTCCCTTAGAAATGATATTATGAATTTTAAGCAACTTTATCATGAACATGTTGCACAAGCTTGGGAGAGGATGAAATTAATGATACGTAATTGCCCTACACATGGTTTGAATCTTTGGATGATTATACAATTTTTTATGCCGGATTGAACTTTGCTTCTAGAAATCTTTTAAATTCGTCCGCGGGAGGCACTTTTATGGAAATCACTTTAGGATAAGCTACTAAAATCCTAGATAATATTATGGTTAATTATTCTCAACGGCACACCGAAAGATCTACTAATAAAAAAGTGCATGCGATAGAAGAAATTAATGTTTTGAGTGGACAGATGGATGAACTTATGAAATTATTTGCTACTAAAAGTGTTTCTTCTGATCCTAATGATATGCGTTTGTCTACTTTGATTGAGAATAATAACGAATCTATGGATGTGAATTTTGTTGGTAGGAATAATTTTGGTAACAACGCGTATAGAGGAAACTTTAATCCTAGGCCGTACCCTAGTAATTCCTCTAATAATTATGATAATTCCTACAACAATTCTTATGGAAATTTTAATAAGATGCCCTCTGAATTTGAGACTAGTGTTAAGGAGTTTATGAATTCGCAAAAGAATTTCAATGCTTTGCTTGAAGAAAAATTGCTTAAGGTTGATGAATTGGCCGGGAAAGTTGATAGAATTTCTCTTGATGTTGACTCTTTGAAACATAGATCTATTCCACCTAAGCATGATATCAATGAGTCTCTCAAAGCCATGAGAATTTCCATTGATGAGTGCAAAGTAAGAACCGCTAGGATGCGTGCTAAGAAAGATTGCTTTGTGAAAGCGTGTTCTTCTAATTTTTATGAGAATAAAGATGAAGATCTAAAAGTTATTGATGTGTCCCCTATTAAATCTTTGTTTTGCAATATGAATCTTGATAATTATGGGACTGAATATGAGCCACCTTTACCTAGAAGGCGTTCCAAAAATTCGGAGTCTTTAGATCTTGATGCAAAAGTTGGTAAAAGTGGGATTGAAGAAGTCAAAACTTTAGATATTAATGAACCCACTATTTTGGATTTCAAGGAATTTAATTATGATAATTGCTCTTTGATAGATTGTATTTCCTTGTTGCAATCCGTGCTAAATTCTCCTCATGCTTATAGCCAAAATAAAGCTTTTACCAAACATATCGTCGATGCTTTGATGCAATCTTATGAAGAAAAACTTGAGTTGGAAGTTTATGTCCCTAGAAAACTTTATGATGAGTGGGAACCTACTATTAAAATTAAAATTAAAGATCATGAATGCTATGCTTTGTGTGATTTGGGTGCTAGTGTTTCCACGATTCCAAAAACTTTGTGTGATTTGCTAGGTTTCCGTGAATTTGATGATTGTTCTTTAAACTTGCACCTTGAGGATTCCACTATTAAGAAACCTATGGGAAGAATTAATGATGTTCTTATTGTTGCAAATAGGAACTATGTGCCCGTATATTTCATTGTTCTTGATATAGATTGCAATCCTTCATGTCCTATTATTCTTGGTAGACCTTTCCTTAGAACGATTGGTGCAATTATTGATATGAAGGAAGGGAATATCAGATTCCAATTTCCGTTAAGGAAAGGCATGGAACACTTCCCTAGAAAGAAAATAAAATTACCTTATGAATCTATTATGAGAGCTACTTATGGATTGCCTACCAAAGATGGCAATGCCTAGATCTATCCTTGCTTTTATGCCTAGCTAGGGGCGTTAAACGATAGCGCTTGTTGGGAGGCAAACCAATTTTATTTTAGTTTTTTGCTTTTTGCTTCTGTTTAGGAATAAATATTTGATCTATCCTCTGGTTAGATTTGTTTTTATGTTTTAATTAGTGTTTGTGCCAAGTTAAACCTATAGGATCTTCTTGGATGATAGTTATTTGATCTTGCTGAAAATTCCAGAAACTTTCTGTTCACGAAAACAATTGTTAAAAAATCACCAGAACGTGATAAAATATTGATTCCAATTGCAGAATATCATTAAACAAAGTTTCTAGGTCTTCCTATTTTGGTAGATTTTTTTGAGTTCCAGAAGTTTGCGTTAGTTAAAGATTACTACAGACTGTTGTGTTTTTGACAGATTCTGTTTTTCATGTGTTGTTTGCTTATTTTGATGAATCTATGGCTAGTAAATAGGGGTTATAAACCATAGAGAAGTTGGAATACAGTAGGTTTAACACCAATATAAATAAATAATGAGTTCATTACAGTACCTTGAAGTGGTGTTTTACTTTCTTTCGCTAACGGAGCTCACAAGATTTTCTGCTAAGTTTTGTGTTGTGAAGTTTTCAAGTTTTGGGTAAAAGATTTGATGGATTATGGAACAAGGAGTGGCAAGAGACTAAGCTTGGGGATGCCCATGGCACCCCAAGATAATCTAAGGACACCAAAAAGCCAAAGCTTGGGGATGCCCCGGAAGGCATCCCCTCTTTCGTCTTCGTCCATCAGTAACTTTACTTGGAGCTATATTTTTATTCACCACATGATATGTGTTTTGCTTGGAGCGTCTTGTATGATTTGAGTCTTTGTTTTTTTAGTTTACCACAATCATCCTTGCTGTACACACCTTTTGAGAGAGACACACATGATTCGGAATTTATTTGAATACTCTATGTGCTTCACTTATATCTTTTGAGCCATATAGTTTTTGCTCTAGTGCTTCACTTATATCTTTTAGAGCACGGTGGTGGATTTGTTTTATAGAAATTATTGTTCTCTCATGCTTCACTTATATTATTTTGAGAGTCCTACAAAACAGCATGGTAATTTTCTTAAATTGAGAAATTAGTCCTAAAGTGATAGGCATCCAAGATTAGTAAATTTTTTCTTATGAGTGTGTTGAATACTATGAGAAGTTTGATGCTTGATAATTGTTTTGAGATATGAAGATGGTGATATTAGAGTTATGCTAGTTGAGTAGTTGTGGATTTGAGAAATACTTGTGTTAAAGTTTGTGATTCCCGTAGCATGCACGTATGGTGAACCGTTATGTGATGAAGTCGGAGCATGATTTATTTATTGATTGTCTTCCTTATGAGTGGCGGCCGGGGACGAGCGATGGTCTTTTCCTACCAATCTATCCCCCTAGGAGCATGCGCGTAATACTTTGCTTTGATAACTTGTAGATTTTTGCAATAATTATATGAGTTCTTTATGACTAATGATGAGTCCATGGATTATACGCACTTTTCATCTTTCCACCATTGCTAGCCTATCTAATACCGCACACTTTTCGCCAGTATCATACACCCACCATATGCCTTCCTCAAAACAGCCACCATACCTACCTATCATGACATTTCCATAGCCATTCCGAGATATATTGCCATGCAACTTACCACTGTTCTGTTTGCTATGACACACTCCATCATTGTCATATTGCTTCACATGATCATGTAGTTGACATCGTATTTGTGGCAAAGCCACCGTTCAGAATTCTTTCATACATGTCACTCTTGATTCATTGCATATCCCGGTACACCGCCGGAGGCATTCACATAGAGTCATATTTTGTTCTAAGTATTGAGTTGTAATCCTTGAATTGTAAGTAAACAAAAGTGTGATGATCATCATTATTAGAGCATTGTCCCAAGTGAGGAAAGGATGATGGAGACTATGATTCCCCCACAAGTCGGGATGAGACTCTGGACGAAAAAGAAAAAAGAAAAAAGAGGCCATAAAAAGGAGAAAAGGCCCAAATAAAAAAAATGAGAGAAAAAGAGAGAAGGGGCAATGCTACTATCCTTTTACCACACTTGTGCTTCAAAGTAGCACCATGATCTTCATGATAGAGAGTCTCCTATGATATCACTTTCGTATACTAGTGGGAAGTTTTCATTATAGAACTTGGCTTGTATATTCCAATGATGGGCTTCCTCAAAATGCCCTAGGTCTTCGTGAGCAAGCGAGTTGGATGCACACCCACTTAGTTTCTTTTGTTGAGCTTTCATATACTTATAGCTCTAGTGCATCCGTTGCATGGCAATCCCTACTCACTCACATTGATATCTATTGATGGGCATCTCCATAGCCCGTTGATACGCCTAGTTGATGTGAGACTATCTTCTCCTTTTGTCTTCTCCACAACCACCATTCTATTCCACATATAGTGCTATATCCATGGCTCACGCTCATGTATTGCGTGAAGATTGAAAAGTTTGAGAACACCAAAAGTATGAAACAATTGCTTGGCTTGTCATCGGGGTTGTGCATGATTTAAATACTTTGTGTGGTGAAGATAGAGCATAGCCAGACTATATGATTTTGTAGGGATAACTTTCTTTGTCCATGTTATTTTGAGAAGACATAATTGCTTAGTTAGTATGCTTGAAGTATTATTATTTTTATGTCAATATTAAACTTTTATCTTGAATCTTTCGGACCTGAATATTCATACCACAAATTAAGAGAATTACATTGAAAATTATGCTAAGTAGCATTCCACATCAAAAATTCTGTTTTTATCATTTACCTACTCGAGGACGAGTAGGAATTAAGCTTGGGGATGCTTGATACGTCTCCAACGTATCTATAATTTTTTATTGTTCCATGCTATATTATATTCTGTTTTGGATGTTTAATCGGCTTTATTATACACTTTTATATTATTTTTGGGACTAACCTATTAACCGGAGGCCCAGCCTGAATTGCTGTTTTTTTTCCTGTGTTTCGCAGAAAAAGAATATCAAACGGAGTCCAAACGGAATGAAACCTTCGGGAATGTGATTTTCGAAACAAACGTGATCCACATGACTTGGAGTCTACGCAAAGCAATCAACATGGAGAGCACGAGGCAGGGGGGCGCGCCTACCCCCCAGGCGCGCCCTCCACCCTCGTGGGGCCCATGTTGCTCCACCGCTGTACTTCCTCCTCCTATATATACCTACGTACCCCCAAACTATCAGATACGGAGCCAAAAACCTATTTCCACCGCCGCAACCTTCTTTACCCGTGAGATCCCATCTTGGGGCCTTTTCCGGCGCTTCGCCGGAGGGGGCATTGATCACGGAGGGCTTCTACATCAACACCATAGCCTCTCCGATGAAGTGTGAGTAGTTTACCTCAGACCTTCGGGTCCATAGTTATTAGCTAGATGGCTTCTTCTCTCTCTTTGGATCTCAATACAAAGTTCTCCTCGATCTTCTTAGAGATCTATTCGATGTAATCTTTTGCGGTGTGTTTGTCGAGATCCGATGAATTGTGGGTTTATGATCAAGATTATCTATGAACAATATTTGAATCTCCTCTGAATTCTTTTATGTATGGTTGGTTATCTTTGCAAGTCTCTTTGAATTATCAGTTTGGTTTGGCCTACTAGATTGATCTTTCTTGCAATGGGAGAAGTGCTTAGCTTTGGGTTCAATCTTGCGGTGCTCGATCCTAGTGACAGTAAGGGAAACGACACATATTGTATTGTTGCCATCGAGGATAAAAAGATGGGGTTTATATCATATTGCATGAGTTTATCCCTCTACATCATGACATCTTACTTAAAGCATTACTCTGTTCTTATGAACTTAATACTCTAGATGCATGCTGGATAGCGGTTGATGTGTGGAGTAATAGTAGTAGATGCAGAATCGTTTCGGTCTACTTGTCGCGGACGTGATGCCTATATACATGATCATACCTAGATATTCTCATAACTATGCTCAATTCTATCAATTGCTCGACAGTAATCCGTTTACCCACGGTAATACTTATGCTCTTGAGAGAAGCCACTAGTGAAACCTATGGCCCCCGGGTCTATTTTCCATTATATTAATCTTCCAACACTTAGTTATTTCTATTGCCTTTTATTTTACTTTGCATCTTTATTTCTCTTTATCATAAAAATACCAAAAATCTTATCTTATCTTATCATATCTATCAGATCTCACTCTCGTAAGTGACCGTTGAGGGATTGACAACACCTTTATCGCTTTGGTTGCGAGGTTCTTATTTGTTTGTGTAGGTGTGAGGGACTCGTGCGTGATCTCCTACTGGATTGATAACTTGGTTCTCAAAAACTGAGGGAAATACTTACGCTACTTTATTGCATCACCCTTTCCTCTTCAAGGGAAAACCAACGCAGTGCTCAGGAGGTAGCAACGTGTTCCCCTTGTGGATGAAACGTAATCACTGCCTCTTTTCGCCTTGTATTTTCTTCTACGGGCAACATGGAAAGACATGATATCTGTGCTGAGATTTAAACTTATTCAGGGTTCGTTTGGCCTTTTTATACACTAATTGAGTTTCCTAGGCATTTAATGTCCATAATTCAAATATGAACTACAAATACATGCCCCAGTTCACCAAAATGGCTAGAAAAATTATACATGTGTCCTTGGGTGTATGTTTAGGTCCCATGCCAGGAATGGGAATGAATTACAACCGTACCGGTGTAATGGTTCATCCTCAAACATTTGGAATCTCGGTTTTTAAATGCCCATAAATCCAAACCAGAAAGTCATCAAAGGTGGCATGGTGTCACGTCATGGCACATATATGTCGTGGTAAAAACATTGCCAATTTGGGCCAAGCTTTATTACAAACCACTTACAAACCGGAGCCTGTCGCAAGAACCCTCATGGTTTCGATAGAGAAATTGTCCCCTTGTGGGCGAAACGATAATCGCTCCCTCTTCTAGCCTTGTATTTTCTTCAACACGGAACAACGGGAAATTCACGCTGAACTTTGAAATTATTCATGATTCGTTTGACCTTTTTATTCATTAATTGAGTTTTCTAGGCATTTAATGTCCATAATTCAAATCCGAACTACAAATACATGCTCCAGTGCACCAAAATGGCTAGGAAAAATGTACATGTGTCCTCGGGGTGCATGTTTAGGTCCCATGGAAGGAATGGGAATGAATTCAACCGTCTCGGCGTCCTGGCTTGGCCACAAACATTGCGAATCTCGATTTTTAAATCTCTGTAAATCCAAAACTCACCAAGAAATCACGAAACTTGGCATGGTGTAACTACATGGCACATATATGTCGTGGTAAAATAATTGTCCAATTTGGTCCAAGCTATATTACAAGCCTCTTACAAACCAAAGCTTCTCGCAACCCTCGTGGTTCCGGTAGGGAAACATGCCCCTCTTGTGGGCAAAACGATAATCGCTGCCTCTTCTCTCCTTGAACTTTGTTTTCTACAGGCAACATAGAATAACAGGAGTGTCGTGCTGAAATTTGAAACTGTTCAGGGTTCGTTTGGCCATTGTATATATTAATTAAGTTTTATAGGCATTTAATGTAGTCCATAATTAAATTTTGAACTACAAGCACATGCTCCAGTGAAGCAAAATGGGTGGGAAATCATACATGTGTCATTGGGTGCATGTTTACGTCTCATTTAAGGAATGGGAATGAATTACAAACTTCTCGTCGCCCTGAAACATTGAGAATCTCGGTTTCTAAATCCCAGTAAATCAAAAACTCACCCAAAAACACATGAAACTTGGCATGGTTTCATGACATGGCACATATATGCCGTGGTAAAAAAATCGTCCAGTTTGAGACAAGGCGCACACATTAATAGCCAATGAAGTCCTTTTGAAACAAATAGCTGACATGTTAATATCGCAAACGATTGTATTATATGAATCGTGTCCCCGTAACCATTTAAGTGCGGCCACTACCTCTGCCAAAATTTAACCATACTCGGTGGCGTGCGTGCAGCTGTTTGATTAGACGGGATGCGCATGAGAAGTCCGCCATGCAAGCTCGACGAGACGCGTGGGAGCAGTCCACCGCGCAGGCTCGATGGGACGTGTGCATCCTGTCCACCTCGCAGGCTCGACGGGACACGTGCGAGCAGCACGGCCGCCCATGCTCACCGGGAAGCGAGCTCTTTGACCTCCATCCACCAGCCGCCCGCCTCGCTCACAACTTCTCCATTAATGGCGGCCAAGCCGCTGTTTAACACGCGGTTAATTAAAGCACCTGGACGGAGGGTGTTTGCTTGTGATCCCATGGCAACATTTGCTTTGCTCATGTTTTCAACTCGTATTCTGGCCTAATTTAAATTGCCACATAGGGCAACGGATAATATGATGACAAATAAAATGGCAACGGATAAAACAATGACAAATTTACAATGGCGCGGATAATAATTGTCTTACATAGTCCGGATAATTGAAAATGCCACATGCGGCAAAGCCCGGAAGACACGGGGGCAAGAGAAGAAGGGAATCACAGACAACGATCTGGGTCTCTACTGTCTCTACTCATTGATGGATCGCCGGGGGACGACATCCTCCAGTTCCTTCTTCAATTCCTCACGAGTTTGCTTGAAAGCAGCCACGGATTCCTCCACCTCCTACTCGCACTTGATCCGAAGGTTCCTCAAGTCACCCATCAGTTCCTCGATGACCGCTGTCAGCGTCATCCCCGAGGCACTGCTCTGCTCGTGCAACATCTTCTAGCCGGCGGCCTCCTCCTCCTTCTCGGCGAGTGCCTTGAGGAGCTTCGCATTATCACCCATGAGTTGCTCAATGAGGCTGGCATCCCTGATCTCGAGCAGCTTCATCAAGCCGTCGACCAGCTCCTGCTATTTAATGAGGCCAGGGAGAATGTTGTCGTCGCCGACAAAGGATTTCAGTAACGCCAGCTCATCGCGATCGCTGACACGGCGAGTGCGCTTGTGAGAGCCCTCGTGTGCCTGTGAGAGCTCATTTGAGGGCTCCGCGGCGCGCTGGGACATCTCTGTTGCGGTTGCCGCTTCACGGCGGGACCTCTCTAGTGCTTCCGCGGCCTTGGTCTTTGCTGCCTGGTTATATGTCCACTTGAAACTCCTCCTACCGGTCATGGCGGAACAACTTGACAGGAAAGACCAGTTTTGTGGGTGATGAGGAGAGGAACTGTGAAGTAATTTTTGAGTGAGTAGTTTTTATAGCCTGGTGCTAAGTGTGAACACATATTAGTTTGATAGGTGTGAACAGATTTGCAATTGCGTATTGCGTTGTAATCTGTAATGTGATGAGAAACAAGGTCAAAATTTATTGATGGTTCTCGGCCTACAAAGCCCGTTTCTGTTGTTCTGGCTCATCGCAAACAGTTCTTTTGGATCAATCGTATGCCACGCATCGGAAGCCCAAAACATGGGCCCACATTCTCGGATGTACGTGTACGTGTCTGCCCACTATCACACACGGTCAAGATATCACCATCGTGTCCTATGGATGCGCCGTCGCGCCTCCCATGGGGTGCCAGAAGGTTGACCACGTGGTTGCTCGCCATTGAGGCGGCCGCGGCGCGCTCTACTCCTTGTTGAGGCGCCGCGGCGCTCTCTTCTCGCGTTCGTACGTGCGTTTTGCTCGCCATTGAGGTGGCAGCGGCGCGCTCCGCTTTGGCGTCCCTGCTCGCTCTCTGCTCGCCATTGAGGCAAATTTAGAATGGCAACGGTTAATAATTGTCTTACATATTCAGGATAATTTAAAATGCCACATGTGGCAAGGCCCAAAACACTCACGACCTACGTATGCATACAATTAAAATAAAATGTAGGCTAAAAGGCTGAGCTGGCGGCCTTCCGACGATGGTCTTCTCGGACTCCATGATCAGCATAGCACCCTTGCGGCCGTTCATTCCAAGTGTCCTGACCCGCCTCTGCCTATGGAGCTGCTGGCGCTGGGAGGCTCTTGGTGCTGCTGGGCGTCTTCCTGAAGAGCTTGACAGCGTGCAATCGTGCACATGATATCTCCGGGGAACCGCTCCATTTCCATGTCTCTGGCCTGGTAGCAAATTCCGTCCATCACCTACATCCTCAAGATATCACGTTGGCGATCTTCTACTTCATCGGGGACGTCAACTCCGCCAAGGATGCGCTCGAGCGTGGCCACCACATCGTCGGGATCGAGGTTGACACGGCTGCCGCGGGCAATGATGAAGCCACAGGCTGCCTGTGTCTTGACTGAATCGCAGAGGTCCTCTGCCATTCCTTGCGGGGCATCAGGCTCTCGATGAGCACTGGTGACGGCGGCTCTTCGGGTGGGTCATTGATCATGCCGTCGAGCAGCTCTGGATCTTTTGCATGGTGGATGGCAAACTGTTCATTACACCTCCTCTGCAATATGTCGATTGTTCGCCCAAGGACCGTCACGCCGATATCGCTGCCGATGGGCCATGGTGCCTACATCGGCCGATGAAGCTCTTGCTCCCCGACCTGCTCTAGCTCGTTCTCCTTGCCGAAGATGTAACACAGGTAGGGGTCAACGTCGAAGCTTTGGTTGTTGCCTGGCATGCTTGGAATAACTAATGGTAGATGGGTGAGGACTAGTGTCGGTGTCAAAACCGCTGGATCTCGGGTAGGGGGTCCTGAACTGTGTGTCTAAGGTCGATGGTAACAGGAGACAGGGGACACGATGTTTACCCAGGTTCGGGCCCTCTCTATGGAGGTAATACCCTACTTCCTGCTTGATTGATCTTGATGAATATGAGTATTACAAGAGTTGATCTACCACGAGATCGTAATGGCTAAAACCCTAGAAGTCTAGACTGTATGATTATGATTATCCCTATGGACTAAACCCTTCGGTTTATATAGACACCGGAGGGGACTAGGGTTGTACAAAGTCAGTTACAGAGAAAGGAATATTCATATCCGGACGCCAAGCTTGCCTTCCACGCCAAGGAGAGTCCCATCCGGACACGGGTGAGAGTCTTCGGTTTTGTATCTTCACAGCCCATCAGTCCGACCCATGTCCAACAGGCCGGACGCCCGAGGACCCCTTAGTCCAGGACTTCCTCAGTAGCCCCTGAACCAGGCTTCAATGTCGAGGTGTCTGGCGCGTAGATTATCTTCGGCATTGCAAGACGGGTTCCGCCTCCGAATACTCCAAAACAGCCTTTGAACACAAAGAACGTGTCCGACTCTGCAAAACAAGTACCACACACAACCGCAGAGATTATAATATTTCACGAGTCCAATCCACTGACAGCTTTTATAGCATGATGCCACATCACCACCCGGTCATTATTTCAAACCGTTTTTCAGCCTGCCGCTCCACGTTTTGAGATGCGGTTTCATTGGCACGTCTTGTCAAAGTAGAGATCGTGTCCCCTTATTACGGGATCCTCATCAATACGGGCGTGGGTAATCCAACCGTCCCGTCTGCATGATTCCTTGGGAATAGGCAAGTTTTACGGCCCATGAGGAGACGTTTGATATTCACCGCCTTTATAAAGGGGCACAGACCCGTCTTTCTCCTCTACGCCTGCCTCTTCCTCAACCTTTCCAACCTCGAGTTCCAGCACCCAGGTTTTAATTGCTATGAGCCTCTCAGTCATGTCCGGATCCAGCCTTCAAGGCCGCTGGGTGGCCTCTTCTGTCATAGAGGAGGATATTGCGAAGCTCCGAGCGGCAAGATACCTGACTGCGGAAATCCTCCACATGCTCCCTGCTAAAGGGCAGGTTATCCCTACCCCCAGATCCGGCGAGAGGGTCGTATTCATCTCCCACTTCCTCCGGGGTTAGGGTTCGCTCTCCATCCCTTTGTTTGTGGGCTCATGTTCTATTATGGGCTAGATTTTCACGATCTAGCCCCGGACTCATTTCTTCTCATCTCGGTGTTCATCGTCATGTGCGAGGCCTTTCTCCGTATTCCCCCACACTTCGGCTTATGGCTCAAGACCTTTAATGTGATGCCAAAGGTGATCGAGGGGAAGCAAGAGGAGTGTGGTGGTGCCACGGTGAGCAAGCTTACCAATGCTCTTTGGCCAAAAGGCTCTTTCACGGAATCCTCCAACTTATGGCAGCGGGAGTGGTTTTACATCACTGAACCCCGTTACTAAGTGGGCAGCTACACCTGCGTTCCGATCTGGCCCTCCAATACAGCTCACATCATGGATCAATAAGGGGTTGGACTGGGGATCAATTGACGAAGTGCAGACACTACAGAGCCGCATCCGTAGTCTCCTTGAGAAGGACACCGATCTCATCAACGTAATCCAAGTAATGCTAGTCCGCCGGGCCCTGCTATGCCAGCGACGGCCTCTTCGCATGTGGGAGTTCAATCCGGAAGGACCACGGACCCTTCAACACTTCTTCGGCACGACGCACAGAGGAATGTGGAAGTTATTTTCCGGGACACGAAAGCAGTGGCCGGATACCACCGAAGACATCGGCCTTGACCGCAACCATCCGGATACCTCGGTAAGCACTCGACTCCTGAACACAGCTTAATCAAATATCCCGTAATAAGGTAGTGAGAAAAACCATCTTCTTCCAGGGCTGGATAAAGAAGGCGGAGCGAATTAGGTGTTCGGCCCCTCTTCCCAAAGACTCGGCTGATCCTGTGCTAACAAGGATGCTGGTTCCGGCACCATACCAAGTGCCGGCAAAAGAGGACAAGGAGGAGAGCAGGAAGGCCAAAGGTGGCCTCCATTCTGAAGGTACACTAGACACTGTGTCTGGGGAGATTAGGGCTCCCTCTTCCGAAGACAAAAGAGAAGGAGAAGCTAACATCCTTTCTCCCCGTGGTAAGAAAAGGGCCGCCTCCGAAGGTTGGGAGGTAAAGGCTCCCAAGCGAGGTAAGATGCCCTTGTCAGGCGGTTCAGACTCGAAAGACGGCGTTGTCGCACAGTTCCTCCGTAAGGACAAGCCTTTAGCCGAATCCTAAGTGAACAAGGGTGATTTAAACATATCCCGTTCTTTTCTTGTTACAAGGGGTAACATCTAGAATATATGTTTTGCAGTCCGGCACGCAGTCTTCCTCAACAATCCTCTTCCTCGGGGGATCTTCTTCCGGAGATGATGGAAAGCGAGACGCCTCCACAGGCCTCTTCGCCCAATAGGGCGGATGACTTCGAGGTGTCGTCCCGGAGGATCTCTCCTGATCAACAAGCGGTGCGGGGGACAATGAAGGCAACGCCCGAAGGTGAAACTTCGGTCACCCAGGGTCCGGGGTGTGCGGTCCCTACAGGGACCAACAATAAAGGCCCCGGACTATCCGGTGACTCTTGGGTCGAGTAAAAATATCCCTTCAAAGGGAGTCCGTACTCCTACGGCTGTTTCCAGGAATCCGGAGGCGCCGGATACATTGATAGACGTGTTGCAACATGCGTCCGTCTCAGAGGAACATCGTACCTTGATGGGTACGGTAGTTGAGAGGATTCTGTCCACGAAAAGCGGATTGAATGAAGCCTTCACGGGCCTACTAAGAGGCTTTGAGGTAAGTAATGTAATATTTTCAGTTGTGCTCTATGCGCAAAATGCACCTGTGTATAGATAGTAGCCCGTGAGACTCTGGTTGGCGTCCAAAGGGAGGCAATCAGAGGATCGAAAAAGACATGCCCAGGAAATAATCTAACTAATTAGAACACATGCTGTTACATCCCTGGCGACTGCCCACACTACAGCGGTTGCAGGTCTGAAGCAAAAACTTGACATGGCGGATGACGACATCACTCTTATTAACAGGCGACTCGACGAGGCGCAAGGCATGTTTTGGGGTGGTCAGTATATGTATGTATAATAACATGAGCACGAAGCCAAAAATTACATACTGAGACATGCATAACTGCAGATAGTGCTGCCGCGGTTGAGACCCTTCGGGCTGAGCTTGCCCGAGCCAAGGAGCAAGCCAGGATGAGTAATGTGGCTGCCAAGAAGGCAGCTGAGGAGTTAAAGGCCGAACAGGCTGCTCGGCGCCAGTGCGAGGAGAGAATATCTTCCATGGAGCGAGATCTAAAGGATGCCACTGGCAAATGCCAAGCACTCGAGGAGGAGAACAAGGCCAAAGTAGCCAAACTCGAGAAGGCCTTACAAGAGGCGAGAGAAGCACAATCCGAGTCTAGAGCGGCTCGGGAGGAGATCCGGCGAGCCGGGGATATAGCGGCCAGTAAGCCCTTTCTATTACAGACTAAATTCGGCAATCCGAAGTATTGCCCGCTTAATCAAATGTGGAGCTCTCTAGACGCGTTCTTGGACTTGCCGAAGAGTGTCTCCGATGCGGCGCAGTTTTACCAAGCGCAAGAAGGGTGTGAAACGGAGAAGCTTTTCTGGTCACAATTCGGCACGCCAAAGCGCCCGCTGTTGTTGAACGAACAGATGGCCCAGTGGGCCGAGCTCCACAAGATATCCGGATCTGCCATGAAGGATGTCGTGGTCCTGCTGTGGCCGACTGAGCCAGTGCCGAATAGTTATTTTGGTTTGGTGCAGCGACTTGTGGATGTGGTGCCGCGTATCGACGCCGTGAAGCGATCAGCGTGCATTGAAGGTGCACGGATGGCCTTTGCCCATGTCAAGACGTATTGGGCAAAGATGAAGGCCACCGATATTGCAGCGAAGAGTCCACCCGGGGGCAAGGACAAACACGCGCTGGAGCATTATTTTGAAGATGTCCTAGAGGGCGCCTGCTTGATAGAGGGTCAGTGCTCAAAGGATATGATCTTCGAGTGAATGTACCAAAATTTTAAAAACAATATTATGATATATTAAGGCTATGCTTTTTATACTTTTACCTAAAAGTTTTGGCTCCTCCTGTGCGGCCATTTTTGTATAATCCAAAAGTTTTCCAGTCGCCGGCTTCGGCCCCCTCGCATAAAATACGGGGGTGTTCGGAAAAGCACTTGATCACTCTTGACCCAAGGTCTTGGTCCGTGAAGGAGGTGTCAATGCGGCGAACTAGGCAATTGGACTATAGGGCTTTAACACTTTCACTTAGCCATAGGAGTTTGACGATGGGTCTACGATATAGCCCCTGGTATGTACGCGATTATCCCAATACGGTGTGTTACATAGGTGACCTTAAGAACGGTCCTTCGTGTAATACGGAAGGAATCGCGAAAGATTCTGATAAGTCATCGAGTGGTTGACCAGCTCTCGCCGCATCATGACAGCCAGTTTTCGGCTTTCTCTACTGACGTGCTTGACCAGATGAACCGGAAACACAATCGCAGTAGTTCTCCCTTTACTACCCTAGCCGATAGAGCGGAACGTAAGGTAGTAAGCACAGGAGCTGGGCAACCCAACCGTTGACCAAAGACATGATTCAGAGCTGATGCATATAAGGCCAAACTCATGACGCCGAATTGTGCTATAAAGCTGTTCGGACTTGTCGGCAACTCACTTGTTCCCATATCGAGCCCCTCGCAATTTGTGCCGAGGTGCGTGTGTGAAACAACCGAAGAAGCAAAATTCAGTTCTTTAGAAAAAGTGAATGCTGAATACGGATTATGTTCACTGGAACCTGATTGATATGTCAATCGCCATCTTACAGAGAATAACGCCACAACCCAGGCTATTTGACATGCCGGGGGTCGAAGGCTGAGGGAAAAGGCACTTTACAGGCTCGAAATAGAGAGTGCGGTCTACAAAAAATTATTTGGACCTCCTGTCGCACGTCTGCGCCGCCTTGCCTCGGTGAAAGGACTCCTTAACAGGAATAGCCTTTGGGTATCCGAAAGAGTCCGTGAGATGACCAGCCTTTGAGCCACCTGTGGTAAAAGATAAAAAATAGTTAGAAAAGAAAAAGAGGCTATGGGAGTGCTTGTAGGCCTGTCCGTATTGTGCCTCCGCCGATGACCAGGGTATTTTAAGTGCATAATTATGTATGCGCGGTACAAACTTTGCAGGTATATGAGGCGAACGACGGAGGCCGAACTGCTAATCCAGCTCTGAGATTGATCGGTCCTGTTTAATAGAGACCGGCGGCTTAATGGCCGATGAGATACGCGGCTTGATGAGGCCGCTTTTACTTCGGCTGTAGTAGCCGTAGTATGATCCTCTGTACGGAGGGAGCGTTCCTGTATTTTCCATTTATTGTTATGACGCCGCGTGGACCGGGCATCTTAAGTTTTGCATGGGCGTAGTGTGGGACCGCATTAAAACGAGCAAAAGCGGTACGCCCCAGAAGTGCATGGTAGCAACTGCGGAACGGGACAATATCGAAGGTCAAGCCTTCGCTTCGGAAGTTGTTCGGCGAACCGAAAACGACTTCCAATGTGATGGAGCCCGTGCAGTGAGCTTCTACGCCGGGTACTGCTCCCTTGAGGGTAGTTGTGGTGGGCTTGATTCTTGAAGGATCAATGCCCATTTTGCGGACAGTGTCTTGGTAGAGTAGATTAAGGCTACTGCCGCCGTCCATAAGGACTTTCGTGAGATGGAACCCATCGATAATTGGGTCGAGGACCAGAGCTGCTGAACCCTGTGACGGATACTGACTGGGTGGTCCTTGCGATCAAAAGTGATCGGGCAGGCCGCCCATTGATTAAATTTTGGGGGGACCGGCTCTATGGCATAGGCGTCCCGTAGTGCGCGCTTGCGCTCGCCTATAGGGGTGTGCGTCACGTATACCATGTTTACTATTTTTACTTTGGGGGGAAATTGCTTCTGACCCCCGGTGTTTGGTTGGCGAGTCTCTTCGTCATCGCTGTCACTGGGCGGCCCCTTCCCCCTGTGTTCGGCATTAAGCTTGCCGGCTTGTTTAAAGACCCAACAGCTTCTGTTGGTATGATTGGCTGGTTTATCGGGGGTGCCATGAATCTGGCAGGGCCGATCCAATATCCTGTCTAAATTGGATGGTCCGTCTCTGTTTGCCTTGAATGGCTTTTTCCGTTGACCGGGTTTGGAGCCGCTGAATCCGGTCCCGACCGCCGTGTCTTGCATTCCTTCATTATTATTGTGATGCTTATGTTTATTGCGTCGTGGCTTGCCGTTGCCGTCTCGGACTTCGGAAGTGCCCGGATCACTGGCGCTGTTGCTTCTACGAGCAAGCCAACTTTCTTCTCCAGCGCAAAAGCGGGTCATCAGAGCGGTAAGGGCTGCCATGGATTTTGGTTTTTCTTGACCGAGGTGGCGGGCGAGCCACTCATCCCGGACGCTGTGTTTGAAGGCCGCTAGGGCTTCGGCGTCCGGACAATCGACAATTTGGTTCTTTTTAATTAAGAAACTACTCCAGAGCTTCCTGGCTGACTCTCCGGGCTGCTAGATGATGTGGCTTAAGTCATCGACATCTGGTGGCCGGACATATGTACCTTGGAAGTTATCGCGGAAGGTGTCTTCCAGGTCCTCCCAGCTGCCAATGGAGTTCTCTGGAAGGCTGTTTAGCCAGTGCCGCGCTGGTCCCTTTAATTTTAGTGGGAGGTATTTGATGGCGTGGAGATCATCACCACGGGCCATGTGGATATGGAGAAGAAAATCCTCAATGCATACCGCGGGATCTATTACTCCATCGTATGATACGATATTCATGGGTTTAAACCCTTCTGGGAATTCGTGTTCCATTACTTCATCGGTGAAGCAAAGGGGGTGTGCGACGACTCTATATCAGGCCACGTCGCGACGTAACTCGGATGGAGTTCGTCTGCGGTTTTTGACTCGAGCGTGGTTATGTTTGTCTTGTCCGGTTAGATGGCCGTCGTCGCGCGTCGGCGCACGCCCCCGCGATCTGTAGATCGATTTGGTCTGACCTGCTCTACTGTCCAGGTCCTGCCGTAGGTCGTATGTATGTCCCCGAGCTGTTTTATCTCTGCCTTTACGGTGAGATAGTGCGGGCTGGTGTTCGGCTTGAGTTGCCGCTTTGTCCCGGCCACGTGGTGGTCGATCAGCCGCATTACGCGCTGACGGTACAGGCTCCAGCGCCTCGTCGTCCAATTGAGGTAACAATTTGCGCTTCGGATAACTTTTGGTCAGGTGCTCGAGGCCGTATTTCTCGGCTACTAGGACCTGAGTCCATCTATCGTTGAGTGTACCCTGTTTGGCTTGAAGCCGTTGCTGCTTCCTTTTCAGGCTCCTTGCGGTTGCGATGAGCTGTTGCTTAAAGAGTTCTTGCTCGAGGGGTTCTTCTGGCACGATGAAGTCTTCGTTGCCGAGACTTGTTTCGTCTTCGGAGGGTGGCATATAGCTGCTATCCTCCGAGTCGTCGTTCCCAACTGGCTCGTCGTGGTTACTCTACCCTTCCTCCCTACCTTCCTGTTCGGAAGCTGGTTCGATGAGGGCGTTTGGGTCTTCGGCATTCTCCGGAGTATTATTTTCTCCGGTGCCGGTATTGCTTTCTTTGTCACGGCGTGATTTTGAACGGCGGCACTGATGCCGCCGCTTTGGTGGTTTATCAGCGTTATTATCCTTAAACGGATCCTTACCGCCGTCCTCGCCATCGTCTTTGGATGTATCCACCATATATATATATATATATATCATACATGTAGGTCGCCGCCCAGCGTCCAGTATGCGGTGGGCCTTGGGCCTGCACCTCTCCGGCGTCGTCGTCCACACCGTCGATGTCTTCGGAGTCGTAATCGAGCATGTCGGTTAAATCTTCGACAGTGGCTATAAGGTGGGTGGTGGGTGGGAGAAAAAATTCCCTGCTGCCAGCCCCTAGTCCGGGCTGGGCATAGTTCGGACGTTGCTCCTCTGTAATGACAAGGGATTGCATTAAGTCCAGAGCCTCGCTTAAAGGGGAGGTTTGTTCGGAGAGAGGAAAATCCACGGAGTATGGCGGGGGGGGGATACTCCCCGGCCGAACTCACACGGTGCTGACTCCGAGGGTTCGGAGCCAGTGCCCGGAGAGGGGTGTCGCTTCGTGATGGTTGCCAGCGACGCCACTTCAACCGGCTCTCCCATACTGGGTTTGGTGGCCACAGACAGACTGGCGGGCTCGTGAGGCCCGTCTTCGGACATGGCGACGCGTTCCGGATCTAAGGCCAGAGCGGGAGCTGGAGTCGCGAATCCTTGGAAGATCAAGTCTTCCCGGACGTCAGTGACATAGTCCAGGTTTCCAAAACTAATCCGGTGACCTCAGGCGTAGCTGTCGATCTGCTCTAGATGGCCAAGCGAGTTGGCCCGTAGTGCGAAGCCACCGAACACGAAGATCTGGCCGGGGAGAAAAATTTCCCCCTGGACAGCGTTGTTGTAGATGATTGACGGATCCATCGAACCTCTTGAGGACGACGCAGCGGAACTCTCAATGAAAGCACCAATGTCGGTGTCAAAACCGGCGATCTCGGTTGGGGGTCCCGAACTGTGTGTCTAAGGTCGATGGTAACAGGAGACAGGGGACACGATGTTTACCGAGGTTCGGGCCCTCTTTATGGAGGTAATACCCTACTTCCTGCTTGATTGACCTTGATGAATATGAGTATTACAAGAGTTGATCTACCACGAGATCGTAATGGCTAAAACCCTAGAAGTCTAGCCTGTATGATTGTGATTATCCCTATGGACTAAACCCTCCGGTTTATATAGACACCGAAGGGGACTAGGGTTGTACAAAGTCGGTTACAGAGAAAGGAATCTTCATATCCGGACGCCAAGCTTGCCTTCCATGCCAAGGAGAGTCCCATCCGGACACGGGTGAGAGTCTTTGGTTTTGTATCTTCACAGCCCATCAGTCCGGCCCATTTCCAACAGGCCGGACGCCCGAGGACCCCTTAGTCCAGGACTCCCTCAACTAGATCTACGAAGAGTGTCGCGACGGTGCGTTGCCACCTGGGTTATATGCAGCAAGCCATTAGCTGGTGGCGGGAAACTGATGAGGGAAGAGGCGTGGATTTTACAATTCGCCCATGTGGAGCGCGGGAAGCATTCGCTGGAGCGCGGGAAGACTAAGTGGAGCACACACACAACCCGAATACCGTATGCGGTGCCACATGTTATTTATCACACACGTGTTAACATAACGAAACTTATGTGTAACTTACTAATCATCGCACATGAGTACTCGCAGACGCATCATGTGCGATACTCCTAGCCACTGCAAGCAACTAGTTTGCATTTTTCAAAGTTTTTTGTATGAACAGAATCGCACATGAACTAACTATAGTAACCGTCTGTGTTATAATTTCTCATCGCAAACTGTTCATCCGACTGTTTGTTACGTATCACACACATCTTGTTTAGACGAATCATTTGTGTTCTTTTAGCTCATCGCAAATAGTTCATCTATGTGAACTGTATGCCGCATATCACACAAATCTTGTTAAGTTGAACCATTTCTGTTCTCTTCCCTAATTGAAAACAGTTCGTCCGAATGAACCGTATGCCGTATATCACACACACCTTGATCTGGCTGAACATTTTTGTTGCATTCCCTAATAGCACGTAGTTCATTGAAGCGAGCGGTATGCCGTATATTGCACACACATTGATATGGCTGCCTATTTCTGTTGTTCTGCCTCATTACAAATAGTTCTTCTAGATCAACCGTATGCCCCGCATGGCACATGTAACTAAAATCTGAACCGTGTTTGATGTCTCCGCCATCGCAAACATTTTGCATCTTTTTTGATGGTTTTTTTTACATCCCCGTTCGCGATTAATGCATCACACACAGTTTCGTCAAAGGGTCTCTGATCGTAGTGTCGCGTTAGCAGCATCCTGCAATAGTGGTTGCTCAAATGTCACCTGTAATAGGTCATCATAGCGATAACTTACATGTTCATCGAAAAGTTTGACAAGTGACTAGATAGCTCAAGAGTGGGATTTGCTCCTCCGACGATGGAGAGATATTCTTAGAGACCTCTCGGTGTGACGACATCCATCATCGTTTGGCTAGACATAGGTGACTTCGTCACGGGGATGCCAGAACACAATAATGAGAAAGAAGAACAAAACCGGTAACGGGGATGATGGTATAGTGAGCATGTGATGACTCAAGAGGATACCGATGCATCCGAGGTTTTGTGAAGTTTCGAGAAACAGAGGGAACATCACATGATAACCAAAGGTTCACTCGAATATCATTCGTACACTCATAGGGATTGATATGGACGTCCATGGTTCCGTCGTGGGTCATTGAACAAAAGGGTTTCGTTCATGTCTATGAGTTACCAAATATACAGGGTCACAAGCTTAAGGCAATCATGATCTGCTTAGTGTTAGTAGGACGGGAGTGATGAGAACAAATTTTTGAATTGTTTCACTAATATTTGGAATAGTTCTAAGAGGATCTGGAAGCGTTTCGGGGTCACCGGAAGGGTTTCAGAGAGTATTGTATAATACCGGGTATTACCGATAATCAATATACATAGGTTGAAAATATTTCCGAGGCTGTTAAATTATATATAAAAGGGTCTGGAAATATTCAGAACACTTTTACAATCAATTTAATACAAACAGACCTTAAAAGGCCAAACCTAAGAAAGAACTTGTACCAACTTGGTCCAAGTGGAGGAGGCGTGCTACTTGTAAACTGAGTTGGGATTTTCCCCGAAGAGGAGGGGAGATGCAGTACAATGGAGATAAGTATTTCCATCAGTGAGAACAAAGGTTATCAAACCAATAGGAGAACCAAGCAAACTCTCGTCTTCGGCACCTACACACACAAAAGCAAATACTTGCAACGAACGTGGGCAAGAGGGTTGTCAATCCCCTCAAACTCGTTACTTGCAAGGATTAATTCTGATTGTGATAGATAGATACAAACAAAAACAAATAAGTAAATTGCAGCGAAGTATTTTTGGTTTTGATAATACGATAAAGGTAGACCCAAGGGACATAGTTTTCACTAGAGGCTTCTCTCTCGAACACATAGCATACGGTTGGTAAACAAATTTCTGTTGGGCAATTGATATAAAAGCGCATAGTTATGACGTTATTCATGGCAATGATCATGTATATAGGCATCACGTCCGTAACAAGTAGATCGACTCCAGCCTGGATCTACTACTCCACCAATCGACCGCTATCCAGCATGCATCCATGGTATTAAGTTCATAACAAATAGAGTAACACTTTAAGAAAGATGACATGATGTAGACAAAGTAAACCCAATCAATATGAACAAACCCCATCATTTTACTCTTAATGGAAACAATACAATACGTACCTCGCCCTTCTGTCATGAGGTGAGGACACCGCAAGTTTGAAACCATCATAAAGCACCTCTCCCACTAAAGATAAATCAATCTAGTTGGCCAAACCAAACAGATAGATCAGAGAGAAATACAAAGCTATAGCAATCATTCATAATAAAGTTCAGAAAACACTCAATTACTATTAATGAATAATCTGATCATAAACCCACAATTCATCAGATCCCAAGTAACATACCGCAAAAGAAGATTACATCTGATAGAACTCCAAGAAGATCGAGGAGAATATGGTATTCAAGGTCAAAGAGAGAGAGAGAGAGAGAGAGAGAGAGAGAGAGAGAGAGAGAGAGAGAGAGAGAGAAAGCCATCTAGCTACTAGCTATGGACCCATAGGTCTGTGGTAAACAACTCATGCATCATCAGAAGGCGATAAGGATGATGTAGAAGCCCTTCATGATTGATTCCCTCTCCAGCAGAGTATCGAAAAATGCTACCAGATGGGATCACGGAAGAACAGAAGCTTACGACAGTGGAAAAAGAGTTTCGGGTAGCTCTCTGTTGGTTTGGGAATATTTGTGAATTTATACGCTTGGATTAGGTCAAACGGAGTTGCATGGGGCCCACGAGCTCAGGGGGTGCGCCTACCCCCTAGAGTGCGCCCTGTGAGCTCGTGGCTCTCTCGTATCTCTTCTGGCCTCCTCTTGAACCTTCTAGGGTCCCTTCTGGTCCAAAAAAATCATGTAAAGTTTCATCATATTTGGACTTCGTTTGGTACTGATTTTATAAAAAGCCAAAAAACAAGCAAAAATCAGGAATTGGCACTGGGCACCGGTAGTCCAAAAAACATATAAAATAGCATAAAAATGCAAATAAAGCATCCAAGATTGGTGATAATACAATAGCATGAAACAATCAAAAACTGTAGATGTGTTGGAAACATATCAGCATCCCCAATCTTAATTCTTGCTGGTCCTCGAGCATGTAAATGATAAAAATATAATTTTTAAAGTGAAATGCTACCTAACATGTGTATCAAGTAATCTCCTTATAGTATAAATATACATTTTTTTGATGAGAAACGACGAAGTAACAATATCAACATAATAATATCCATGAACATAAGAAACATAATCATTACTTTTTGAAAATATACGATCCTTAACGAATGTTATCCCCAGTCATTTTATCATGTTAGCATGGCATGACTCCGCCTTCACCGCATAAATATAAATCATGAGCACCCCGGTGTCAAACCAGGCTATTGGATCATACTTCTAACGCGCTTCAGCTTTTCGACCCCATGCAATACATGAGTGTGATCCATGAATATAACACTATAAGTGTAATAAACTGCGGTGATAGAGATGTTGGAAATATGCCCTAGACGCAATAATAAAGTGGTTATTATTATATTTCCTGAATCATGATAAAGGTTTATTATTCGTGCTATAATTGTATTGATCGGAAACTTAAATACATGTGTGAATACATAAACAAATACCAAGTCCCTAATAAGCCTCTACTAGACTAGCTCATTGATCAAAAGATGGTTAAGGTTTTTTGACCATAGACATGAGTTGTCATTTGATAACGGGATCACATCATTAGGAGAATGATGTGATGGACAAGACCCATCCGTTAGCATAGCATATGATCGTTCAGTTTATTGCTATTGCTTTCTTAATGGTAAACACATGTTCCTTCGACGATGACATCCTGCAACTCCCGGATTCTGGAGGAATGCCTTGTGTGTATCAAATGTCACTTCGTAACTGGGTGATCATAAAGGTGCTCTACAGGTATCTCTGAAGGTCTCTGTTGAGTTGGTATGGATCGAGATTGGGATTTGTCATTCCGTATGATGGAAAGGTATCTCTTGGCCCTCTTGGTAATACAACATCACAAGAAGCTTGCAAGCAAAGTGACTAAGGAGTTAGTTACAAGATAATGTATTACGAAACAAGTAAAGAGACTTGCTGGTAACGAGATTGAACTAGGTATGGAGATACTGACGATTGAATCTCGGGCAAGCAACATACCGATAGACAAAGGGAACTACGTATGTTGTCATAAAGGTTCGACCAATTAAGATCTTCGTAGAATATGTTGGAACCAATAAGGGCATCGAGGTCCCAATATTGGTTATTGACCGAATAAGCATCTCGGTCATGTCTACATCATTCTCGAGCCCGTAGGGTCCGCACGCTTAACGTTCGTTGATGATATAGTACTATATGAGTTATGTATGTTGGTGACCGAATGTTTTCCGGAGTCCCAGATGAGATCATGTACATGACGAGGAGCTCCGGAATGGTCCAGAGGTAAAGATTGATATATAGGATGATAGTATTCGGTCTCCGGAAGGGTTCCCGAATACACCAGATAATTATCGGATCACCCGAAGGGGTTCCGGAAGGCCAGGGGGTTGTTGGGCCTAACAAGACAAAAGGAGGGGAGCACACCAGCCCACAAGGGAGCTGGCACGCCCCACCTCCTGGCCGCCGGCCCTAGGAAGGGAGGAGGAGGGGTTGGTCCCCTCTTGCCTTTCTCCATGCAAGGAAGAAGGAAGGGGAGGCGCCCTAGGGAAGCAGCAGCAGATTGAGAGCCGTAAGAGGAAGTATGGACAAGGAAAGTACAGTACAGGAGCTCACCAGAAGCCTCGTTTTACCCCGAACTCGGGAGGACACCTTCAACATAACCATGGAGGTCACAATCACAATGGAGGGAGCTCGCACAATCATAGTGGCCCCAAGAATGGCAATGGACACGGAGGAAGCAATGGACAGAACCGTACCAACCCATCAACCCCAGCCAAGAGGGATCTAAGCCACGTTACTTGTTTCAAGTGCCAGAAGACTGGACATTATGCAACTAAATGCCCGGAAGCTAAGAATGGAAATGGCAATGGAAGCTCGGGGAAGAAGCCGAACCCTTTCAACAGGGGACAGGTGAACCACGTTAATGTGGAGGAGGTTGAAGCACAGCCTGATGCAGTAATAGGTAAGTTTTTGGTTAAGTCATTTACTGCAATCATTCTTTTTGATACTCGTGCATCGCATTCATACATATCAAGGGGATTTGTGGATAAGTTTAAGTTGCCCACCAAAGTTCTCAGAACACCTATGTTAGTAACCTCGCCAGGAGTAGAGTATATGGCAAGCCAAGGATGTTTTCAGATGCCATTGGCCATAGGTAGGCATGTTTTCCCCTCAGACCTAATAGTTTTGGAGTCGCAAGGTTTGGATGTGATTTTGGGAATGGATTGGCTATCGATGTATGGAGGAAACATCGATTGCGCCAGTAAGACGATTTTGCTTACTACCCCAGAAGGAAGAAGGATTAAGTATGTATCCCGGCATGTGCCGAAGAGGACTCAAGTAAATTCCTTATCAGGAGTTGTACATGAGGAAGTACCAGTGGTGAAGGATTTCCCTGACGTATTTCCAGAGGAGTTGCTAGGCATGCCATCGGATAGAGACATTGAGTTTTTGATTGAGCTTTTGCCAGGCACTGGGCCAATATCTAAGAGACCGTACAGGATGCCCGCTAAGGATTTGGAAGAAATTAAGAAGCAGATTAAGGAGTTACTGGATAAAGGATATATTCGCCCAAGTTCGTCACCTTGGGGATCAGTACTTCTAGTGGAGAAGAAAGATGGATCGTTGAGGATGGTTGTTGATTATCGGGGATTGAATGAAGTAACAATCAAGAACAAGTACCCACTGCCGATGATCAATGATCTGTTTGACCGACTATAAGGAGCTAAAGTATTTTCCAAGATTGATTTGCGATCAAGATACCACCAGTTGAAGATTCGAGAGCAGGATATACCCAAGACAACTTTTACCACAAGGTATGGGCTATATGAGTACAACGTTATGTCATTTGGCCTGACTAACGCACCCGCCTATTTCATGAACATGATGAACAAAGTGTTTATGGAGTTTTTGGATAAGTTCGTCGTAGTATTCATTGATGATATTCTGGTCTATTCGAAGAATGAAGAAGAGCATAAGGAGCATTTGCGTTTGGTACTTGGAAAGCTCAGAGAACATCAGTTATATGCCAAGTTCAGCAAGTGCGAGTTTTGGTTAAAGGAAGTTGGATTCCTTGGACATGTTATATCCGGAGAAGGAATAGCAGTAGATCCCACCAAGGTTAACACTGTGACAAATTGGGAGTCACCCACAACAGTTGGAGAAATCCGGAGTTTTCTGGGACTCGCAGGATATTACCGGAGATTCATCGAGAATTTCTCGAAGATTGCAAAGCCTATGACGGTGTTGTTGAAGAAGGACACCAAATTCAATTGGACTGAGGAATGTGAGGCTAGTTTCCAGGAGTTGAAGAAACGTTTGGTTACAGCGCCAGTATTGATTTTGCCAGATCAACGCAAGGATTATGAAGTATATTGTGACGCTTCTCGTCGAGGACTTGGAGCAGTGCTAATGCAGGAGGGAAGAGTTGTTTCATATGCCTCACAACAGCTTAAACCCCATGAGTTGAATTATGCTACACATGATTTGGAGTTAGCAGCCGTAGTACATGCGTTGAAGACATGGAGACATTTTCTCATCGGAAACCATTGTGAGGTGTACACGGATCACAAGAGTTTGAAGTACATTTTCACGCAGAAGGAGTTGAATCTCAGGCAAACGAGATGGTTGGAGCTCATTAAGGATTATGATATGAGATTGCATTATCACCCGGGGAAGGCTAACGTAGTAGCCGATGCGTTGAGCCGCAAGAGCCATGCCAACACACTCATGACCGGAGAGTTACCCAAGGAGTTAGCAGAGGATCTTCGTGAACTATGTTTGGAAATAGTTCCGAGAGGCTATGTAGCAGCATTGGAGATTCAGTCTACTTTGATGGATAAGATCAGAGAAGCCCAGAAGACAGACAAGGAAATTGCCGAGATAAAGGAAAGGATGAGTAAAGGAAAAGCCAAGGGATTTCGTGAGGATGAGCACGATACCTTATGGTTTGAGGACCGCATTTATGTGCCCAATGATCCGGAGATCAGGAAGTTGATCTTGCAAGAGGCCCATGATTCACCATATTCGATTCACCCAGGAAATACCAAGATGTACCTGGATTTAAAGGACAGTTTCTGGTGGACCGGAATGAAGAAGGATATTGCAGAGTATGTAGCAGTTTGTGATATATGTCAGAGAGTAAAGGCAGAGCATCAGAAGCCAGCAGTATTGTTACAACCATTGCCGATACCCGAATGGAAGTGGGATAAGCTAGGCATGGATTTTATCACAGGATTGCCCAGGACTCGTTCAGGCTATGACTCGATATGGGTTGTAGTCGATCGTTTGACGAAGGTAGCTCATTTCATCCCAGCAAAGCCCACTTATACAAGTGCTAAGTTGGCAAAGACATACATGACCAGGATCATATGTCTCCAGGGAGTTCCTAGGACCATTGTATCAGATAGAGGAACCCAGTTTACTTCAAAGTTTTGGAATCAGTTGCACGAGACTTTGGGTACCAGGCTAGAGTTCAGTACAGCCTTTCATCCACAGACAGACGGACAGACCGAGAGAGTCAATCAGATTTTGGAGGACATGCTGAGAGCTTGTGCGCTAGATTATGGATCTAGTTGGGATGACAATTTGCCATATGCAGAGTTCTCTTATAACAACAGTTATCAATCCAGTTTGAAGATGGCCCCTTTCGAAGCTCTGTACGGAAGGAGGTGCAGGACACCGTTGTTGTGGGACGAAGTTGGAGACCGCCAGTTGTTTGGACCAGATCTGATTAAAGAGTCTGAACAGAAAGTGAAGTTGATTCGCGATAGGCTCAAGGTAGCCCAGTCCAGACAAAAGAGTTATGTGGATTCTAAATGCAAAGAGACAGCTTACAAAGTCAGAGACAGAGTTTATCTTCGAGTATCACCACTTCGAGGAGTGAAGCGCTTTGGAGTTAAGGGAAAGTTAGCGCCACGTTTTGTAGGACCATACAAAGTTTTGGAGCGTATGGGTGAAGTTGCTTACAAGTTGGAATTGCCCGGAGGATTGTCGGGAGTTCACGATGTGTTCCATGTTTCTCAGCTGAAGAAGTGCCATTCAGAGATGGCTGAGATACCATTGAGAGATACAGTGCCACTGGAAGCGATTCAGCTGGATAGTGATTTGACCTATGAGGAGAAACCAGTCAAGATTCTCGAATATGCCAGCCGAGTCACCCGCAGCAAGGTTATCAAGTTTTGCAAAGTCCAGTGGAGTCACCATACCGAGGAGGAAGCCACCTGGGAGCGAGAGGAAGATCTACGGAAGGACCACTCTCACCTATTTTGTAGCCAACCCGAATCTCGAGGGCGAGATTCATCTTAAGGGGGGTAGGTTTATAACATCCCAAATTTTCAATTTGGAATGTTATACATAGATCATTCTTGCATATAATATTTTATTGCATTTTGTTTTGCGATCCTAGAAATTCTCCGCAACTCAAGGACCCACGGAGAGAGTTGGGGATTTCGTTATTTTCATATTTGGGTTTTCTCAAATTTTGAAAATAGGATCATTTGTTTTAATTATTTTTCTCTCCGAAAATATTTCATATCAAAATATATGAGAGGAGATAATATGACTTCTCCACAAATAATGAAATATTGGAGGAAGAATATAAAAAAGAATTATTTGATTTTATTTGAATTAGGAAAAATACGCGTTTTTCAAAATTGTATTTTAGGCCCAAATAAATGTTCATCTTGTCTGGCTTATTTTTAGAGGACGGGGAAAATTTATTTCGGGATTTTTGGAGTCCATTTAGTATTTCTTTTCTTACTTTTTCTGCACGTCTGAATTATTTAAAAAAAAGTCAACCGACTCCGGGACGTACCCGAGCGGGACTCTTCGGGCCGGCCTTTAAAAGCACGAGACCCCGAGCCCCAGCGCCGCCAGCCCACCCGAAACCCTAGCCGATCATCCGCCGCCTCGGGATCCGCGCCGCCGCCGCCGCCCGCACCGCCACCCCGCGCCGCTCCGCCGCCCCGCCGCCCGCGCCGCCACCCCGCCGCCCGCGCCGCCACCCACAACGCCCCGCCGCCCGTCGCCGCCAACCACCGCCGCCGGAGCCGTTCGCCGGAGTTAGAGGTAGCCGCCGTTTTTTTATAAAACCGATCGGTTTTATTTCGTAAACCCTAGTTTCGGTTTTGTTTAGACCGGTTCGGTTTATTTTTTTGGTTTATTTATTTTGCGGATGTTTGTTTTAACGAACGGTTTTCATCGTTTAACCGCAGACAGCGAACGTTTGTTCGTTAGCCTGTTCGTCAGTTTTTCTTTTTCTCGGATTTTCCGCGATTATTTTCGATCGTGATTTCTGATCCGATTTTCGTTTCAGTTTAACTTTTCGCTCGTTTATCGGAATCAGGCGATTCAAGCGCCTAGAGTTTCGTCTCGAAACCCTCTTTCTGTTTAAACAACTCAAACAAGTTTTTGCTACTGTAAAATTTGACTTAGGTCCAGATTAGTAAACGAAGCTTGTTTCTTTCGCCGTTTGAGTTTCGTTGCTTCGTTTGATTTGATTCTTTTTGCAAACCGGAGTTCTTAAGTTGAACTTTCTGGTTAGATCTCTTATTTTGAGTTTTATTCGTGCACCCTTTCTTGATTGCTTATGTATGTATTGTTTGTTTGCGATAGAGTACCCGGAGTGCGAAGCGTGCTACTACGAGTCTCTAGGTTTCACGGATCATCAGCAAGGCAAGTAACACTTTGATCATACCTCTTTACCACCCAGTTATATTGCATTAGATCAATCTTCAAACTATTGCATGATTAGGATCTGATTAATATGTGGGTTTTGGGTAGTAGATGAGGTAGTACCTATTGCCCTGTTTACTATCAAGCCTTTGGGAGTTACTTCTACGTTTGCTTATATTGCTATGCTATGCTCGTAGACGTGGATTGGGTTTGAGTGTATTTCATGACAGATGTGAGATTGTTAATTAATGGATCAACTTAAGGTGGCTACTTTAATTTACATCTGGGTGGATTGAGGCACCTGGAGAACCCAGTGTTGCCTGTATTTTTGGATATCCCGGAGTACCCGTGTGATCATCCTATGGACCGCCACCCAGACTCAAAGGGATCATGAGATTATTCATGCTAGAAACTTCCGTGTGCAGCCACAAGCTATTATGGGCTCTAGCATAGTTGAGTAGGTTACATGACCTCTTGAAGAGGTGGGCTAGCAGATGTAGGGGAAAGTAGGTCTAACTGTCCACCCGGAGTAAAGAGTATTGTTTCTGAAAGACTGTGTCTCGGTCATCCATTTCTCAAACACCGTGTAGTGCGAGAAATCAAGCGGAGGCGATCGAGTCTTGTGGGGAAAAGTGCACAAACCTCTGCAGAGTGTACAAACTAATCATGGTTAGCCGTGTCCCCGGTTATGGACATCTTGAGTATCTAGTTCTTGGATTATCATGTGAATCTCATCATCATGTTACTTAATTTAATTTGATTGGGTTAATCACGTTCTTAATTGGGATTGAGTTGGAGGTACCTTCTCAATGTTTAACAACCACCATGATAGTTAAATAAAATTTATTCCTTTGTGGTAGGGAAAAATTGGCTTTTCGCAAAACTGTAACCATAGAGCTTTCCACCAGCCAAATATGCATGTAGTGATAGCATTATTTTGTTCATTACTCTCTCTGTGTTACATTGCCAGCATATTCCATGTGCTGACCCGTTTTTGGGCTGCAACGTATCATGTTGCAGACTTTTCAGACGACGAGTAAGGAGCCTTAGGTCATGGTCTTATACTCAGTGATGCCGTTGGAGTTGATGGACTCACTTTATCTTCGAAGTCTTCCGCTGTTATCGTTTTTAGATGGCCTTAAGCCATATTTATTTGTATTGAGTTCTCTTGAACTATTCGATGTAATAAGTGTGTGATTGCTACTCTGTTATAAATCCTTCAAAGTACTGTACGTGTCAGCATTACCGATCCAGGGATGACACTGATGCACGGAGACTAGACTGTTTGAGGTCTGGTCGCTACACAGGCTGATTCTCCATTTTGGAAGAAGAAACCGCAAGATAAGCCGGCCAAACCGACTCGCACCAAAACCAAGGCCACCAAGAAGACTGCCAAGAAGAAGACCGCCGATTGCACCAATTTAAACATTGATGATGACGATGATGACAATGAGTTAGAGGTAGATCTTGACTCGCCTGGCTCCTTTTTTATGCATCTCATTGACAATGATTGTTATCAGGACGACGCAGAGGCCAACCGTGCAGGCGACACAGAGGTAATTATTCTTTCCTCCGGCTCAAAACCTCTGCCAACACAGAAAACCCGACAAGCAAGCCGGAAAGTAAGCTTTTCTCACCCTCTAGCTCACTTGGATCCCAACTTTCTTTTGAAGAAACAGCAACTCGAAGCTCGCCGCACCACCCGGCATAGTGGCAATGTGATTATTTCCTCTAGCTTAGCAAACACACCGGTTCGCAAACGCCGCCCAGAGGTCTTACATATTTCTGACATACTTTATCCCAAGGGGGGTCATTTCGACAACCTCTTAACCCGTCTGATTCAAACTATCAGGGGACTTCCCATACCTCCTCTGGCGAGTCAACAGGAACACAAATTCCAACTTTCAAGACTGTACCTGGGTAGGGATACATTTTAATCATTCACACCTTATGCTTGATCGTTCTACTGACCTCTTTACACTTATTTTCAGGGGCCAAGCCAAACCCAGTAAGAAGGCAAAGCTGAATAAGCCGGTCGATGACTCCAATCCCTCTGAACCGGAAAAATAGTCGGAACCTTCTAACCCAATTGCTGAGGCCACCCTTGATGATCCACCACCACAAGATCATGAAGTCTCCATAGATCATGTGGATGTTAACCCGGTGACTGATAAGCCGCCAAGCCCAGCTAAAGCCCGCTGACGATAAGACTGACGATGTTGTGGTCACTAGAGTTGGTTACACGGCACCGGGTAACCCCACTGTCTTGTCCAAACATAGTGCTAAGGAAGAAACTTCCGCTGTTGATAAAGGCAAGTGGAAAATGGACTTAGAGAACTACATTCAGCTTAGTGCTCAAGATCTCCATTCTGGCCTCCTGAACCGCCTATACACAAGCCGTGATTTTGAAGCCGGCTTAATAAACCTGATGAAGGAGCGTTATGAGGTAAATGCTGCAACTCCTTACATGAATATACTTCCCTTAGCCGCCAAGTTTATTGGACATGATAGAATAGAATGTGCTGTAAACTTTCAATAGCCGCATAGATCAACTCCAGTAGCCCCCAAGGGCCGGTTTATACTTTCAATGAACTGGGACTTTATAATACCAGCACTTCAACTTTGCATCTGTAGCCCCCAAGGGTCGGCTTAACAAATATGTTAAGTCGAGACTTTAACATGGCAAAAATCAACATTGCATCCATAGCCCCCAAGGGTCGGCTAAACAAATATGTTAAGTCGAGACTAATCATCTTGCAGGAGATTCATAATCCCATTCATAGCCTTCGTAGGCCGTATCACCATCATTTGTCCGGATTAGCAAATAAATTCGTCTTTGACAAGAGCAACATGCATTAGCCCCCAAGTGCCAAGTATAATACTTGTATTGTGCTTGGGACTTCATAGTATTTTAAGAAGCAATAGACATTAGCCGCCAAGTGCCAACTATAATAGTTATATTGGGCTTGGGACTTCAAATAATTTCATTGCCATCTCACTTTTTGTTTATCTCTTGTAGGCTAAGCTTAGCAGTAAAGAATCCCAAGTCACCGACCTTCAAGAAAACATCGAGTCTCAACAGGCAGAAACCTCCAAGGCCAAGGATGAATTGACCAGTGCTTTAGCAGTGATGGGGAAATTGAAGGAAAGCTTCAAAGCTGAACAAGCGGGTTGGGATACAGAGAAATCAACCTTGCTGAAGAGGGATGAGGATGCTGAAGCAGCCCTTAAGCCGGTATCTGCAGAGCTTGCTGGTTTAAAACAACAAATTAATGCCATGGCTGCTGCTGTGTTCGGTAAATAGCTTCATCTTAATCTTTTTAACATATGTTAACCAATGTGCTCCCGGTTTACAAACGTCCTTGATGATACAGGATCCCGAGCTACCCATCTTGGCTCAGACATGCGGAAAAAACTGAAAGCCGCCTACACACTCATAGAATAGTTATATACTGGCTCACAACGGGTCATCTGCACAGCTGCTCACAACAAACCGCCTCCAACCCTTATTAAGGAGACGTTGGAGAAACTATCTATGTTGCCTCCACGGATCGAAGAGTTAAAGAAATCAGTTGCGAGAGGCGATGCACTTACCGCACTAACCCGGGCATAAGCATGGCTAGCTGATCTTGAACCGGCAGACCTGGCAAACGGGTGCCCGAGCATAAAAGAATATGGGTCACCCTTCAATGCAGACGACTTTGCTGCCATTTCGAGGAAAATGTGTCCTCTGGCTAGTAAACTTGCTGAAGATACTGATCTTACACATTACCAGCCGGTTTATGATGCCAACAATAAGAACATGAAAGCGCCGACTCATGATGCTCCGGACCTTAATCCTCCGATTCGTAAGCACACTTACGCTCCTGATGTTGACCCATCAACACTTATAAGTGATGAAGCTGTATTCAGAGCTTTAACTGGGATTGACTGGACAACCATTGACTTCTAGCCATTGGGTGAAGAGGAGGAAGATGAACCGGCGCTGGACGATCCACAACCTTCAACCCAGCACGACCAAGATTCATAAGCCGTAGGTTGGCTTAACATCTGCTTTCTGCAAAACTGCTAAGACAATTATTCCTTTGGGGCATCAGATGGCTTTGTAATAGGCTTAGTTAAACTCTTGCTCTGCCATGCCATCGTGCATGTTTTGTGTTGCATGATACTACTGATCTGTCAAGTTGAATATCTGCCACTTATGTTTAAGATTTTATCAACTGTGTGCACTAGATTATTTATTATACCTGCACACAAACATATAACAAGGATCCTGGCGGCTTACCACAGGACGGGTCATAATACCTTATAAAAACCACTGGTGACTAAAAGCAGTCTATAACCAGGGCCGGTTTAAACATAACAATATATAATCATAACAAAAATATCATACCTGTGATATTTGATCACAGTACCGGCTTATCATACCAATGCAGTAAGGGTGACAACCCGAAAGATTGAGCATAAAATGCCCTGTTTAATTTTCATGCACTGCCGGCTTACAACGCCGTATGCAGGAAGGGGTAATATCCCAAAACTTAGAGCACAATGCTTCCAAGTTTTTAATATCATCATATACTGGCGACTTATAGTCCAAAGCCCGGCCGGGTTATCAAAAACCACAAATATACTCAAATATGAGCCATAGAGATTAAGGCTATATGGCCTGAATCGTTCTAAACCATATGTCAATATGGTACTAAGATGAACCCAAAAATGTTCAAATAGAAAATAAGAAAGCAGAAAAACAAGGCTTTCATAGGCCTCCAAGCCTAAATCTCAAGTGCTTTCAAAGGGACGCACAACCACTGTGTTAAACCTTCATGCAAACCTTATAAGCCGGGCCTCACATGACCAATCGTCGTTTTAACTTTGACAAGTTCAGGGTCTTGTATAAGATTGACTATCAAAAGTACGGCGGGTCATTCCAGTCAATCTGGGCGGAGTGGCAGACTTAAAAAGGCAGGATAACCCGGGTT
Source organism: Triticum aestivum (assembly GCF_018294505.1). Taxonomy (NCBI): domain Eukaryota; kingdom Viridiplantae; phylum Streptophyta; class Magnoliopsida; order Poales; family Poaceae; genus Triticum; species Triticum aestivum. Next base: position 136,290,082 of record NC_057814.1, on the reverse strand, counting down.
TTTAGGTGAATACACCTGGCTTTTAAGCCTATTACAAGGGTCATAAAAACTCTCGTCCATTGAACAAAGAGCCCCCAAGTAATATTTTGTTAAAGGCATACAAGCCGGATCAAGAGGGTAATCAAGGCTCTGCTCATTAAGCAGGTCGCTCCCAAATGATATCAAAACAGGGTACCTATGTTTGAGTTGTGCTTTGCAACAGACTCTCTTTGGTCCCTGTAACCTGGGTAGCAAGCCCCCAAGTATTTTGTAATCATGGCGTATAAGCCGGATCAAAGGGTAATCATAGCTATACTCAATGAGAAGGAAGCCCCCATGTGACCATATGAAGTGCCAATAAAGACTCATTATTATCAGAAATGAAACGACAGAGGCCCTGTTTTATCAGGGATGCTGGCTTTAATATATTCATCATAATATATACATCGTCAAAATATGTACATCATAAGAGCCGGTGGCTCAGGTGTAATAAGGCCGAAGATGAGAAATATTCCATGGCCGGCGGGTCTCCTCCTCCAACGTGCGTGAGTCCTTGTGGTCTCGAACATCAACAAGGTAGTATGATCCATTGTTCAGATTCTTGCTGACCACCAAGGGTCCTTCCCAAGGCGGGGATAGCTTGTATATATCAGTTTGATCCTGGATAAGCCGGAGCATCAAGTCACCTTCTTGAAAGGTTCTGGTCTTAACCCGGCGGCTGTGATAACGGCGCAGATCTTGTTGGTAAATCGCCGAATGAGCCGCCGCGAGGTCACGCTCCTCATCTAGCAGGTCAAGTGCATCCTGACGTGCTTTTTCATTGTCAGCTTCAACATAAGCCGCCACGCGGGGCGAGTCGTGACGGATATCACTAGGGAGAACCGCCTCTGCTCCGTAAACCATGAAGAAAGGCGTGTAACCCATAGATCTGTTGGGGGTAGTATTGATACTCCATAACACTGAGGGTAACTCCTCCACCCAACAACCCGGCGTCCTCTGCAAAGGAACCATAAGCCGGGGCTTGATGCCTCTCAAAATTTCTTGATTGGCTCTCTCAGCTTGACCATTGGATTGGGGGTGAGCCACTGATGATACATCAAGCCGAATATGCTCACATTGACAAAACACTTTCATAGCACCCTTGGACAGATTAGTGCCATTATCAGTTATAATGTTGTGGGGAAAACCAAAGCGAAAAATCACCTTTTTGATGAATTGAACCGCTGTTGCCGCGTCACACATACTGACCGGCTCTGCTTCGACCCACTTTGTGAATTTATCAACTGCCACCAAATGGTGGGTCTTTTTATCCTTGGACCTTTTGAAAGGCCCAATCATATCAAGCACCCAGACTGCAAATGGCCAAGTAATTGGAATCATCCTCAATTCTTGAGCCGGCACATGAGCTCGTCGTGAAAATTTCTGACAACCATCGCATTTACTGACCAAATCCTCTGCATCAGCATGAGCCGTCAGCCAATAAAACCCATGATGAAAAGCCTTAGCCATGAGAGATTTAGAGCCAACATGGTGACCACAATCTCCTTCCTGAATCTCGCGAAGAATTTCATGGCCCTCCTCAGGAGAAACACAATGTTGAAACGCCCCAGTAACACTGCAATGGCGCAACTCTCCATTGGCAATTGTCATCAACTTAGACCACCGGATTATCTGTCCGACCAAAGTTTCATCTTCAGGTAACTCGCCCCGGGTTATATAAGCCAAATACGGAACTGTCCAATCAGGGATAGCATGAAGAGCCGCTACCAACTGTGCCTCTGGGTCAGGAATAGCGAGATCTTCCTCTATGGGCAATTTGACTAAGGGGTTATGCAGAATATCCAGGGAAGTATTAGGGGGTACCGGTTTACGCTGGGATCCTAGCCTGCTCAAAGCATCAGCCGCCTCATTTTTCCTGCAATCAACATGTTCCACCTGATAACCCTTGAAGTGCCCTGCAATAGCATCAACTTCTCGGCGATAAGCTGCCATGAGTGGATCCTTAGAATCCCAAGTGCTAGAAACTTGTTGAGCCACCAAGTCTGAGTCGCCAAAACACCTCACCCGGCTTAGATTCATCTCCTTAGCCATCCAAAGACCATGGAGTAAGGCTTCATATTCAGCTGCATTATTAGAACAAGGGAACATCAACCTTAAAACATAACAAAACTTATCACCTCGTGGGGAAGTCAAGACAACTCCAGCCCCCGAGCCTTCCAACTGCCTAGATCCATCGAAATTAATAGTCCAATATGTGTTATCCGGCTTCTCTTCAGGTGTCGGTAACTCTGTCCAATCATTAATGAAATCCAGAAGTGCTTGAGACTTGATTGCTGTGCGAGGCATATATTTCAAACCATGGGGTCCAAGCTCAATGGCCCACTTGGCTATCCGACCTGTGGATTCTCTGTTTTGAATAATATCCCCTAAGGGATCAGAAGTCACCACAGTACTAGGATGACCAAAGAAATATTGCTTGAGCTTTCGACTAGCCATGAAGACTCCATATACCAGCTTCTGCTAATGTGGATACCTCTGCTTGGATTCAATAAGCACCTCACTGAGATAATAAACCGGCCTCTGAACCGGATGTTCCTTGCCTGCTTCCGTCCGTTCCACCACAATAGCTACACTGACAGCCCGGGCATTGGCGGCCACATATAACAACAGTGGCCCTTTATCAATAGGAGCAGCAAGGACTGGCGGCTCAGCTAGCTGTTTCTTCAAAGCTTCAAATGCTTCATTAGCAGCATCACTCCAGATAAAGTGATCTGTTTTCTTCATCATCTGGCACAGTAGCATAGCCCTCTCACCCAGCCGGCTTATGAACCGGCTTAAGGCTGCAATACGTCCTGCCAGACGCTGAACATCATTAACACATGCCGGTTTAGCCAATGACGTGATGGCCTTGATCTTCTCCAGGTTAGCTTCAATGCCTCTTTCAAAAACCAGAGAACCCTAGAGCTTGCCTGCTGGCACGCCGAAGACACACTTGTCTGGGTTAAGCATCATTTTGTAGACCCAGAGATTATCAAATGTTTCTTTCAAATCATCCATCAAAGTTTCCGTCTTCCTGGACTTCACCACAATATCATCCACATAAGCATGAACATTGCGCCCAATCTGATCATGGAGGCAATTCTGCACACAGCGTTGGTAAGTCGCCTGGGCACTTTTGAGCCCGAAAGGCACAGATACATAGCAGAAGGCCCCAAAAGGAGTGATGAAAGTTGTCTTCTACTGGTCCTTAACTGCCATCTTGATCTGATGATAACCAGAATAAGCATCCAAAAAACTCAAATGCTCACAACCCGCTGTAGCATCAATAATTTGATCAATACGGGGGAGAGCAAAAGGATCAGTCGGACAAGCCTTGTTTAAATCTGTGTAGTCCACACACATCCGCCAAGTGCCATTCTTCTTAAGTACCAGCACCGGGTTAGCTAACCACGCAGGATGAAAGACTTCAACAATGAACCCAGCCGCCAAGAGCCGGGCCACTTCTTCACCATTGGCCTTACGCCTCCCTTCATTAAAAGATGAAAGAATTGCTTGACCGGCTTAAACTTCGGATCAATATTAAGAGAGTGCTCAGCGAATTCCCTCGGTACACCTGGCATGTCAGAAGGTTTCCATGCAAAGATGTCCCGGTTCTCACGGATGAACTCGATGAACGCGCTTTCCTATTTTGGATCCAGATTGGCACTGATGCTGAACTATTTAGATGAATCGCCAGGAACGAAGTCAGCTAGCTTGGTGTTTTCTGCCGACTTAAATTTCAACAAGGGATCATGCTCTGTAGTTGGCTTCTTCAATGACGTCATGTCTGCTGGGTCAACATTGTCCTTGTAGAACTTCAACTCCTCTGTCGCGCAGACAGACTCAGCATAAGCAGCGTCACCTTCTTCACACTCCAAAGCTATCTTCCGACTTCCATGCACTATGATGGTCCCCTTGTAACCCTGCATCTTGAGCTGCAGATAAACATAACAAGATTGTGCCATGAACTTGGCATAAGCCGGCCGTCCAAACAGAGCGTGATACGGGCTTTGAATCTTGACCACTTCAAAGGTTAACGTCTCGGCCCTGGAATCATGTTCATCGCCAAAGGCTACTTCCAAAGCGATCTTGCCTATAGGATACGCCGACTTACCAGGCACCACTACATGGAAAACGGTATTGGACGGCTTATGATTTTTGTCAAACAACCCCATACGACGGAAAGTATCATAGTAAAGGATATTAATGCTGCTACCTCCATCCATGAGTACCTTAGTGAACTTGTACCCTCCAACCTGAGGCGCCACCACCAAAGCCAAGTGACCCAGATTATCAACCCGGGGCGGGTGATCCTCACGACTCCACACAATGGGCTGCTCAGACCATCGCAAGTAACGGGGAACCGCCGGCTCAACGGGGTTCACAACCCTTTTATGGAGCTTCTGATCCCGCTTGCATAAACTTGTGGTGAAGACGTGGTACTGCCCACTATTTAGCTGCTTTGGATTATTTTGATAACCGGATTGCTGCCGATTCCCCTGACCAGACTGCTGATGAAAACCTCCCTGATTGTCTTGACTGCTTGATTGCCTTGGCCCTGGAAACCGTAATTAGAACCGTCACCACCGTAACCCGGACCATGAGAGCCGGAACCTGAGCTGCCGCCCGGCCCATGATTGTTCTGGAAAAGATCAGAATTTCTGTACTCCTTCATGATGAAGCAATCCTTCCAGAGGTGAGTGGACGGCCTTTCCAGTGTACCATGCTTTGGGCAGGGCTGATTCAGCATCTGCTCAAGATTGAAACTTGACCTCCAAACCGGGGAGGTGGCTTTCCCTTACGACGCTGACCATTATTCTGTGTGTTGGTATTAGCCACAAAATCCAAACTATTATCAGCCTTGCGCTTACCATTGCCCCCCTGACTCGTCGGGTTATGATGCCGCCCCTTGGTGTTGCCACTCTTCTTTCCCTTTCCCGGCTTTTCATCATTAGACTCGGGGTCCTTGGTACCATCAGAGTCGGCATACTTAACCAGAGCCGCCATCAGCTCCCCAATGTCGTTGCAGTGGTGCTTGAGCCGCCCTAGCTTCTGTTTAAGGGGCATAAAATGACAATTCTTTTCTATGAAAGTGCGTTATATCGACTAGAGGGGGGTGAATAGGCGATTTTTATGAATTCTTCACTGAGGAATTTGTGGGTGAGGAAATTCCTTAGCGAAGAACTACTTGCAGCGGAATAAGTACTCAAAAGTATGCATAGCAGAACACAAGCATAGTCATCATGATGAAATGAAGACAAGCACAGAGTACAGAAAGCGTAAACACAGGATAACACAGGATGAAGACAAACAGACTGAAGAAATTGAACTGAGGAAATTGAGAAAGTCTTCAGTCAAAGTCTTCAAACACAGATATGAACAAGCATACAACACAGTAATGAGGAAATGAAAGAGTTGAGGAAATAGAACCAGTAAGCTTGGTGAAGACAATGATTTGGTAGACCAGTTCCAACTGCTGTCTCAGTTGTACGTCTGGTTGGAGCGGCTAGGTATTTAAACCTGAGGACACACAGTCCCGGACACACAGTCCTCACCGTATTCTCCTTGAACTAAGGTCACACAGACCTCGTCCAATCACTCGTGGTAAGTCTTCAGGTGACTTCCAAACCTTCACAAACTCGGTCACTCGGCGATCCACAATTTCCTCTTGGATGCTCTAGACCATGACGCCTAACCGTCTGGAAGAAGCACAGTCTTCAAAGGTAACAAGCGTCGGATCCACGCAGGATCAATCTCTTCAGTGATGCTCAATCACTTTGGGTTTGTAGGTGTTTGGGTTTGGGTTTTCCTCACTTGATGATTTTCGCTCAAAGTCCTCGGAGGATGGGATGCTCTCAATTGACAAGTGTCAGTTTCTCTCGGAGCAGCCAACCAGCTAGTGGTTGTAGGGGGCGGCTATTTATAGCCTAGGGAGCAGCCCGTCATGATAAGACATAAATGCCCTTCAATGATATGACCGTTAGGTGGGTAGATATTTTGGGACAGCTGGCGCATAGCACAGCAACGGTCGGAAATTTGAGTATCAAATTCCTCAGGGCTATCATGTTCCTCACTGTGTAGGCAATCCGCACTGGCGAATTCCTAACTCCTCAGTCAGAACAAATTCCTCAGAGACCAGAAGAACTTCGTCTCTGTCACTGAAGAATATGACTGAACTGTATGAGATTTCCAATGGCTTCACTCGAAGGGATTGGTAGGTGTAGGATTTTGAGTTGAGCATCACATGGAAATTTTTCCTTAGTATTTCCTCGACCCCCTTTAACAGTACGGTGTTTCCTATGACTCAAGAAAGAGAAAATGAAACTACGAAAACAAAAGTCTTCACGCTTCATGTTCCTCAAATGAATACCAAGTCTTCAAGGTCACACCAATTTCTTCACTTTCAAAGTCTTCAGAAAGTCTTCAGAATCCAAGTCTTCAGTCGAAGAACTTCATTTTTAGGGGTCGACTTTCTCTGTAAATATCAAACTCCTCATAGACTTATAGACCTGTGTACACTCATAAACACATTAGTCCCTTAACCTATAAGTCTTCAATACACCAAAATCACTAAGGGGCACTAGATGCACTTACAATCTCCCCCTTTTTGGTGATTGATGACAATATAGGTTAAGTTTTCAACGGGGATAAACATATGAAGTGTAAATACTGATATTGAGGAATTTGATTGCAAGATATAGAAGAACTCCCCCTGAAGATGTGCATAGTGAGGAATTTGCTTTTGAAGCAATGCACACTTGAAGAGTTGAATCATGGAGATCTCCCCCTATATCTTGTAATTCATACACGCATTTGACATAATATATGAAGAATTTGAAATGCATGATGAAATATGGTGACTGATGTAATTCAGCATGCGTGCAATAACATTAACGAGGAATAAGCATGCAGAAGAAACAAGCAAAAGTATCAGGCCACCATAGAGTTTAAGTTTACAACTCGATCCAACAAAGTCATCAGAAGAACGAGAGTTGTAACTTTAGAAAAAAACGCCCATATAAGATAGACCCGCTTGAAGACTAACTCAAATTTCTCCCCCTTTGTCATCAAATGACCAAAAGGGTCGAAAATGAGGACTAACGCCCCTGAAGAATATCAAGGTGATGAAGGAGCGTCAGCGTTGTTGGGGTCGTTTGTTGTAGTAGGGCCTGCCGCAGTGTCGTCCAAGTCTTCATGTTCATCAGTGTCACGTGATGAAGAATAGGAGCTGGCCACCAAGGAAGGAACCTTGACCTTCTTGTACTTCTTCGGAGGAGGTGCAGCCCAGTCAAGATCTTCCTTGAGACCCATTTTCTTCAGATCTTCTTCACCATATATGTGCGACAGAACAGCCCAGGTGCGGTTGAGGGTTTCATGAAGGTAGTAATGGTTTTTCTTCACTGCATTGTGGGTAGCAGTCATGTTGTGAAGAATTGAACCAAACTGACGCTTGACCCATTTATGATTGCGATCAACCTTCTGGTGAAGACTGAGGAGAAGCTCACGGTCAGTCATCACCCTGGGTGCTGTGCCTTGAGGATTTTGCTTGGGTGCGTTGGCGGCAGAGTCATGGGTGGCAGAGTCATCATTGGTGGAGTAGGATGCAGCCTTGCGAAATTGACCATCCAATGGACGAATGCCTTCATCAATTACAGCAGTAGCCTTGCCCTTTTCATCAGCTGAGGAAAATGTCCGTTTGAGGACTTCAATCGGGGGCAAGTAGCTGCAATGGTTCAGTGTATCAGCTTTGTAGTTGAGTGAAGACCTTGTTCTGATGAATCTCATAATCCACGGTGCATAAGGCTTCAACTCAAATGGTGACATTGCGACATTGGCCAGAGTCCTCATGAAGAAATCATGGAAGTTGACGGGAACGCCATGAATGATATTGAAAAGCAGATTCTTCATGATGCCAACGACTTCTTCTTCATTCGAGTCGTGGCCCTTGATAGGACTCAATGTCTTCGTCAGAATGCGATAGACAGTCCGAGGCACATACAGCAATTCCTTCACAAGGAATTTTGTTCTTGGGGCCTGACCTGGCTTCAAAGGCTTCATCAGCACTTGCATATAGTGATCGGTAAGCTCAGGTTCATTGTAGACGCAACAAGCACCTTCAAGGGGCGGACTGAGAGGCAAAGCACGAAGCAATTCAGTAGCTGGTGCTTTGTAGTGAGTGTTTTCAGACATCCAGTCCAGCACCCATGAATTCACGTCTTCAGAGTTGCCGGTGATGTGCAGAGTTGCATAAAATTGAAGAATTAGCTCTTCATTCCAATCACATATGTCAGTGCAGAAATTTAACAGTCCAGCGTCGTAGAGAACACTGAGGACTGGCCCGAAGCATGGCAGAGATTCCATATCCACGTGAGGAATGTGCTCATGATCGAAGACTTTGTCTTTGTTGAACAGCACTGAGGAATAGAAATTTGCCTGGCTGGCAGTCCAGAAACGCCTCTTCCTTATGCGAGCAGAGTCATAAGGGTTGTAATCAGTGAATTTTTGCTTCCTTGAGAATGGATCCTTTGGCTTGGGCAGTGGAGTGTCAGTCAGTTGCATGATGACCTCAGGAATCGCAATCTCAGGTTCTTCAGGCTGAGGAATTTCTGGTTCCTCTTCAGTGGCAGCCTGGTTCTTCAATTCTTCATTCTCATTTTCTTCAGCACTAGCGGCTGGAATGTCTTCATGAGCTTCATCAGATCCCATTTGAACTGTAGTTGCTGGGGACTGAGGAATTTGCTGCAGTGGAGTGAAGAGTGGAGAATTGGGGTGCTGACTTTCCCAAAAGTCATCATTCATCACTGGTGTGGTACAGCCAATGTCCACATCTTCTTCTTCAATTTCTTCAACGCCAGCCTCTTCAGCAGTAAACTGAGGCATAGGCGAGGAAACTGTGGGGGTTGAAGGGATTTTATCCACTTCAATTTCTTCATCCATCTGCTCTGACGTAGCAGCAGAAGGATTTTCTTCATCAGATCCGCTAGGGATCACATATTCTTCATCAAAAGGGATGATTTCCTTTGATGGCATGGAGGAAACTGGAACAGCATCAATTGGATGAGCAAATGAGCTTGTCAATTTCTTCATCTTCTTCGGTGCTGAAGAATCTGAAGGAGCTGATGCTTTCCTTTTCTTCACTGCTGCACGCTCTGCAGCCTTGGTCTTCTTCACATCTGATGCAGATGGAAGGATTGGAGTTGGAGTAGGCGCAGGAGGAGCAGAGGAATGTGGTTGATTTTCTTCAGGCACAACTGATGCAGTTGCCCTGACCTCTTCATTTTCTTCAGGCGCACCACTAGTGGGTGCCCTGGCAATTTCTTCAGCGGCTGGAATGCAGTCATCAGCCCTGGAACTCACATTTTCTTCAGCAGCCTGATTGTCATCAGCGGTGCTGGCATGTTCTTCAGTTGGCTGAGCAGATGCTTCAGCCTGAGGAATTTCTTGTTGCGATGGGGCTGCAACATTTGAGGTGAACATCTTAGTCAGTTTGACAAACCTGACCTTGGCTCCTTTCCAATCAGCATAGTAAGCATTGAAATCATCGCTGAGGACTTTGATTTCAGACTGGATCTTCACAAGTTCATCAGTTGTCATAGAGACAACGTTGTTCTTCAGGAATTTCTCCTTCCTGTACTGTGCTTTCTTGAGCTGTCTGGCCTTCTCAAATTTCCATTTTTCTTCTTGGATGAAGGCAGTCAGCATATGACTTTGACCAGGAGTCAGCTTGAAGTCAGGCATAGGAGTGTTTGGGTCCTTGTGCCAGAGGTCAATGTAGTCGAGGATCAACTTTGGATCCAAAAGCAGTGGCACATTTGTGCCCTTGGCTCTAGCGGCCCTGACTTGCCTGTCTCTGATGATTTCAGCAAGTTCTTCATCATCAGCTTCGTCTTCTTCAGACGGCACTTGGAAGGCGACCTGCCTCTTGTGAGGACTTGGGCGAGAGCCTCGTCCAGCAGTGGTCTTTGTCTTCAGCAGAGATGGTCCTGTTGAAGAATTTGGTGCAGCTGAGGAACTAGCTGAAGCTCCTGAGGCAATGGAGATGCCTGTAGTCCTTTGGCACGTGGCAAGATGCACAGGTGCTGAGGATTTGGGCGGAGCAACTGAGGACTTTGGAGGAGCAGGAGCGGCTTGAGGAATTGGCCGTGAGGGCTTAGCTGAGGAAATTGGCCGTGAGGGCATTGAAGAAGAGGCACTTGGCTTGTGCGCAGGCTTCTTTGCCATGGATTTCTTCGGCCTTACAGAGGCCTCAGCAGCAGCAGCAGTAGAGTCTTCGTTGAATTTCTTCACTGCATCTTTTGCCTGTTTGGCCAACTTGGCCTGGCGCTTGGCCCATTCTTCAGGAAAATCCTCACCGCGCTTGATGCTAGTGGGATCTGCCTCTTGGCCAGGTGCCAATGGTGGTCTTGAGCATGGAGGAGTAACAGCGAATTTCTTCATGTATTTTGGAGTCACATACCTGTACTCCCTCCACTCTTTTGCCCATCTCCTTTCTATCCTCTGAATGCGCACCTTGCGCTGATTTTTATCTTCCTCAGGGGGTGTGCAGTACCCAGCATAAATGTCCTCAGGGATTTCAAAGGCAGTATTGATTTCAGGCCTCTTTCCTCCTTTCTGTGGCTTCTTTCCATCAGCCATTTTCTTCAGTTGAGGAATTTGAACAATTGAACTTTCTGAAGAAGTATGCAACTTTTCTTCGAGGAACGCTGCAAATGAGTTAAGTTGATGAGAACCTAGTGATTCAGCAGCGGACATGAGTACCTGTGAACAGAGTATAGTTGCGAGGAATTTGGAGAGGTCATATGCGTTCTCAGAAGGTTTTTCAAAAAGAACAAGTTTGAGGAATTTGACCAGTTGAGTCTTGAAGAATTTCACTAAGCGTTCTTTGTCTTAGGTTCCAGAGTTGTATAGATCGAAGATCCACACAATTGAGGAATCTTGAAGAAAAATGATGCTTAGGGAAACGAATCAAGAACAGATGAGATGTGAGGTGTTTAGTGTGTGAAAAATTTGAAGAATAAACACCTTTGAAGATTTTGTAGGAATCATTTGAATCAAAAGGGGCAGTAAAAGTAACTTTTAATTACCCTGAACGAAGAACACGACGAACTGTGAGGTGGAGAAGTGAAGTTCGTCTGTGCAGATCTTCCACGCCCTAACTCGGCGGAGGAAGACGGCTACGGCGGCGGCGGAGTGAAGATTTCCGCGGCCGGCGCGAGTACGGCGGCGACGAGGTCGAGGCAGTGAAGCTCTTCCTCACCGGCGACGATGAAGTAGCGGCGGCGCTAGGGTTTGAGAAGCTTGAGCTGGAGAGAGGTCGAGCGGAGTAAAAGAAGTGAGGAAGGGGAGAGGGGGTATTTATAGCCACGGTGAAAAACTGTTCGCCCGAAGAAATTGGACGAACGTGCCCCTGACCCTTCTCATTCGCTTGACATGTGTCACCCACGTACTGAGAAGTGGAGATCGTGTTAGATCGTGGGTGAATAGATAAGTATATCGTGGGATGCGGAACGGTTTGAGCGGCAAAGCCGAAAATTTGGATAAGATAAGTTAAAAGTTCCGTTCGCAAATTCTTCAGCTGACAAGGACACAGTGAAGATTTTGAACGAGTTTCAAATAGAACGCACATGAAGAATTTGTGAATAGATTGGGTTGAGTATAGCATAGAGGGGGAAGGGTCCGATCACATTCACTTAGCAGAAAAACCAACTTGAAGAATTAGCCATAAGTGAATGCTGTAGAGGACATAAACTCATATATATATATAGCCAATGAAGAAAAACGACGGAAACAGTGAAGACAATGCAAAGTTGAAGAAATGAACAACTGAGGAATTTCAAAAACTGAGGAAAAACTCAAATTGAAGATTTTCAACTTTTGTGGTGGCGTGACCCACCGTATAAGAATGATGATTTCAGACACCGCGTACAATTGTCGTAGGGTTCTGAGAATCAAATTCTTCATTAATTTCTTCACACTTAGAGTGTTATTCTTCATTGATTGAAGAAAAACGTTTCTTCATGTGTTGCACATCTAAGTCATCAATTTTGCATAAGTGTTAGGATGAGTGTCCTTTTCAAAGAACATTCGAAGATTCTAGGATATTTAGCTCACACCGCAACTTGCTAAATCTCTTCTCATCCAAGGGCTTTGTGAAGATATCGGCTAGCTGTTCTTCAGTCTTCACATGCTCAATAGAAATGTCGCCCTTCAACACATGATCGCGAAGAAAATGATGACGAATCTGAATGTGCTTTGTCTTCGAGTGCTGAACTGGGTTGTGAGCAATCTTGATGGCACTCTCATTGTCACAGAAGAGAGGCACATTCTTCACGTTGACGCCGTAGTCCTTGAGAGTTTGCTTCATCCACAGCAATTGAGCACAGCAAGAACCAGCAGCAATGTACTCAGCTTCAGCAGTAGACAGTGATACGCAGTTCTGTTTCTTCGAGGACCAACAGACCAAAGATCGTCCGAGGAAATGACATGTACCAGATGTTGACTTGCGGTCCACACGATCACCAGCATAGTCAGAGTCAGAATATCCAATGAGATCAAAAGCCGAGCCCTTGGGGTACCATAATCCTAGTGTTGGTGTGTGAGCTAGATATCGAAGAATATGTTTCACAGCCTTATGGTGTGATTCCTTCGGTGTAGCTTGAAATCGGGCACACATGCAAACACTAAGCATAATATCTGGCCTAGATGCACATAAATACAATAAAGAACCAATCATGGAGCGGTATACCTTTTGATCGAAGTCAATACCATTTTCATCAGTGCACAGATGGCCATTTGTGGGCATAGGAATTTTGACGCCTTTGCAATCTTGCATGCCGAATTTCCTCAGTACATCCTTGAGGTATTTCTCCTGAGATATGAATATGCCATTGCGCTGTTGACGAATTTGAAGACCTAAGAAGAATTTCAACTCTCCCATCATAGACATTTGATATTCTTCACTCATCATATAGGCAAATTCATCACTATAACGTTGGTCAGTACAGCCAAAGATGATATCATCAACATATATTTGGCACACAAACAATTCATCATCATATGATTTAGTGAAAAGAGTAGGGTCGAGTGAACCGGGTTTGAAGCCTTTCTTCATGAGGAATTCCTTCAAAGTATCATACCACGCCCGAGGGGCCTGCTTGAGGCCATAGAGGGCCTTATTTAGTCTGAAGACTTTGTCAGGATGCTTAGGATCTTCAAAACCTGGGGGTTGAGCAACATATACTTCTTCCTCAAGCTTACCATTGAGGAATGCACTTTTCACATCCATTTGATATAAAGTGATATCATGATGGTTAGCATAAGCAAGTAATATGCGAATAGCTTCAAGTCTAGCAACAGGTGCAAAAGTTTCATCGAAATCAATTCCTTCAACCTGTGTGTAGCCTTGAGCTACTAGCCGTGCCTTATTCCTCACCACAAGGCCATTTTCATCTTGCTTGTTGCGGTAGATCCACTTTGTGCCAATGATATTGTGTTTGCGAGGATCTGGACGATTGACCAGTTCCCAAACGTTGTTGAGCTCGAACTGATGTAATTCTTCTTGCATGGCCTGAATCCACTCAGGCTCCAGAAATGCTTCATCTACCTTAGTGGGCTCTGTGATAGAGACAAAAGCATAGTGCCCACAAAAGTTAGATAAATGTGAAGCTTTTGAGCGTGTGAGAGGACCTGGTGCTTCAATGTCATCGATGATCTTTTCAACTTGCACTTCTTTTGCAACGCGAGGATGAGTTGGTTGTCGTCGAGGAATTTGATCAGCATTTTCTTCAGCACCATTTTCTTCAGCATTTTCTTCAGGTGCATTAGCTCGACGTTCTTCACGTTCTGGAATGAATTCTTCAGCAGATTCTTCGGTAGGAATGACATCCTCAGTAGCCTTGAACTTGATAGTTTCCTCAGGTGCTGGTTCATCTATCACAGAGGGTAGGTGCTCTCTTTGCGAGCCATTAGTTTCATCGAACCGCACATCTACAGTTTCAACAACCTTGTGAAGAACGTTGTTGAAGACTCTGTAGGTGTGCGAGTCCTTTCCGTAACCAAGCATAAAACCTTCATGTGCTTTCGGTGCAAATTTAGCATTGTGATGAGGATCTCTAATCCAACATTTAGCACCGAAGACTTTGAAATAACTCACATTGGGTTTCTTGTCAGTGAGGAGTTCATAGGCAGTCTTCTTGAAGAATTTGTGAAGATATACCCTGTTGATGATGTGGCACGCAGTATAAATTGCCTCAATCCAGAAGTGACGAGGCGTCTTGTACTCATCAAGCATAGTGCGAGCCATCTCAACAAGAGTCTGTTCTTGCGCTCCACGACGCCATTCTGCTGAGGAGTGTAAGGAGCAGATAACTCATGAGTAATACCAAGTTCATCAAGATAGTCATCAAGACCAGAATTCTTGAACTCAGTTCCATTGTCACTTCTGATGTGCTTGATCTTCACACCAAAGTTGGTTGAAGCCCTCGAGGAAAATCGTTTGAAGACTTCCTGCACTTCATGTTTGTGAGTAACAATGTGTACCCATGTGTAACGAGAGTAATCATCAACAATAACAAGGCCATAGAGAGATGTGTCATTTGTGACAGCTGAGTAATGGTTAGGACCAAAGAGGTCCATGTGAAGCAATTCGAATGGTCGAGTAGTGGTCATGATAGTCTTCGCTGGATGCTTAGCCTTGGTCATCTTTCCAGCTTCACAAGCTCCACACAGGTGATCCTTGAGGAATTTGACATTCTCAATGCCAATGACATGCTTCTTCTTCGCAAGCATGTGCAAATTCCTCATGCCTGCATGACCAAGTCGTCGATGCCATAGCCACCCTTCTGAAGCTTTTGCAAGTAGGCACACGGCTGGTTGCGGTCCTGTAGAGAAATCAACAATATACAAGTCTCCTCTCCTAAAGCCTTCGAAGACTTTGGAATTGTCAGCTTCCATAACCACAACACAACGATACTTGCCAAAGACAACAACCATATCAAGATCACAAAGCATTGAGACAGACATAAGATTGTATCCTAAGGACTCGACAAGCATGACTTTGTCCATGTGTCGATCCTTTGTGATCGCAACCTTACCTAGACCCAATACCTGACTTTTGCCTTTGTCAGCGAAGATGATATGCTTCAGATGCGATGGTGATAAGGGAGCATCCATCAATAGATTCTTGTCACTAGTCATGTGATTTGTACATCCACTATCGAGGACCCACTCAGTGGCTTTGGGTTGATCATCCTGCAGATGAATTAGTGCAGCTTACGAACTTCATATACTTCATTAGTGAAGAATATGACATCACAATTCATCAGACGAATTTCATCAAGCAATGCAGCAGTTAAAACAGTATGAGGACGTGAGAAATGAAAGTTCATTTCTTCATGATTAGCCTACGTCCTTTCAGGCACTTTTCAGGTCTCCAGCAAATTCTTCAGACGTTTAAGTACGTCTGGAGACCTGACCCTGCATAAAAGATTAGTTCTTTTTCTTCACCACCCACATCTGAAGGGGTGGCAAAGAATTCATCACTCTGCGAGCTCCATGTGAAAAAGGTGGCATAGAAGCCAATCCATTTCATTTCACGTAAGAGAAGTTAGGGTAAGCATATGAATAAGCAAAGAAATTCTTCGAGGACTTATGAACATAATGATTAGAAGAATAATGCTCATATTCATAGCCCTTGGCTCTTCCCTGCGAAACAGAGTTGTTAGCACGATGATGTTCATATGAGGACTTTGATCCTCTTGAGGAATATGATCCATGTGAGGAATTTGGTTCGTATGAGGACTTGGATCCATATGAAGAATTTGGTCCATATGAAGAATTTGATCTGGGGTTCCTATTCTTCACAGGTGGTGTCATGAGGACATTCACCTGAAGACTTTCAAGGCACCTTTTGGGAACCCAGATTTTCTTCATAGGAGAACCGTTCCTGCAGTTAGTGCCAACATATCTAGCAAATACTTCACCATTCTGATTTTTGAACAGTTTATAGTTGGAGTCAAATGACTCATCAGAAGAATGAGAAGATTCACATGTAAAGCCAGATAAATTAGATGGATCAACTGGAGGTCCCTTTGCAGCAACCCATGAGGTTTTGGGGTACTGCTCAGGCTTCCAATATGTACCATCAGCATTGAGTTTCCTCTCAAAGGCAATACCCTCTTTCCTAGGGTTCCTATTGAGGATCTGCTTTTTAAGCACATCACAAAGAGTCTGATGCCCTTTGAGGCTTTTGTACATGCCTGTCATGTACAATTCCTTCAGCCCTGCATCGTCAGTGATACTAGCAATGTCCTCAGATGAGGAATTAGTGACAGCAGAGACAGTTGAATAATTTGTAGCATTAGAAGCATTTGAACATTCAGGTGAAGAATTAGCAGATTCACGTTCAATGCATTTCAAACATGGAGGAACAAATTCTTCCTGAGCAGCGCTGATTTGTTGAGCAAGTAATGAATCGCGCTCCTTCTGAAGATCTTCATAACTCACCCTTAGCTTCTCAAGATCTTGCTTTCTTTGAAGAAATTCATAAGAAAGCTTCTCATGATCAGACAAGAGAGTGTTATGATGACCTTGAAGGGTGTCATACTTAGTATGAAGTCTCTGAAGACTTTCAGCCAAAGCTTTTGACTGATCCATTTCTTCACCCAACATATCATCACTCTTACTAAGCATGTTATGAACCTTTTCCAAAGCTCTTTTTTTTAGCGGCAAGGGAAGCAAGTTTGACATAACTGGGTCCAAATTCATCATCACTAGATTCAGACAGATAGCATTCAGTTACCTTTTCACCATCTGCCATAAGGCATGGTGAGGATGATGATGATTCTGGTTCGAATGTCATTGATTTGAGAGATTCCTTGAAGTCCTCAAAACAAGGATCATGACAGGTTCGATGACCTTCATAGACATCAGAGAGACGGTCCCAGATAAGCTTCACATGATCGAGATGCATAATGTTCCTGAACTGATTTGGAGACAGACAGGAGCAGACGACGTCCTTCGCCGTGAGGTTGAGAAGCGTGTACTTGCGAATGTCATCAGCTTCCGCCGTCTTGCACAGATCGGCAAGACCAATTCAGTGACGGTCCACAGTTCACTGTTCATCGCCATGAGGCGCTTCTTCATCATGGCCTTCCACTTGGGATAATCATGACCGTCAAAGATGGGGCATGTCACTTTCTTCATACCTGCGGTCGACATAACTAAAACTCCAGGCGGTTAAACCATAATCACACAAAACAAGGGAGTACCTTGCTCTGATAACAATTGAAAGTGCGTTATGTTGACTAGAGGGGGGTGAATAGGCGATTTTTATGAATTTGTCACTGAGGAATTTGTGGGTGAGGAAATTCCTTAGCAAAGAACTACTTGCAGCGGAATAAGTACTCAAAAGTATGCATAGCAGAACACAAGCATAGTCATCATGATGAAATGAAGACAAGCACAGAGTACAGAAAGCGTAAACACAGGATAACACAGGATGAAGACAAACAGACAGAAGAAATTGAACTGAGGAAACTAAGAAAGTCTTCAGTCAAAGTCTTCAAACACAGATATGAACAAGCATACAACACAGTAATGAGGAAATGAAAGAGTTGAGGAAATAGAACCAGTAAGCTTGGTGAAGACAATGATTTGGTAGACCAGTTCCAACTGCTGTCTCAGTTGTACGTCTGGTTGGAGCGGCTAGGTATTTAAACTTGAGGACTCACAGTCCCGGACACACAGTCCTCACCGTATTCTCCTTGAACTAAGGTCACACAGACCTCGTCCAATCACTCGTGGTAAGTCTTCAGGTGACTTCCAAACCTTCACAAACTCGATCACTCGGCGATCCACAATTTCCTCTTGGATGCTCTAGACCACGACGCCTAACCGTCTGGAAGAAGCACAGTCTTCAAAGGTAACAAGCGTCGGATCCACGCAGGATCAATCTCTTCAGTGATGCTCAATCACTTTGGGTTTGTAGGTGTTTGGGTTTGGGTTTTCCTCACTTGATGATTTTCGCTCAAAGTCCTCGGAGGATGGGATGCTCTCAATTGACAAGTGTCAGTTTCTCTCGGAGCAGCCAACCAGCTAGTGGTTGTAGGGGCGGCTATTTATATCCTAGGGAGCAGCCCGTCATGATAAGACATAAATGCCCTTCAATGATATGACCGTTAGGTGGGTAGATATTTTGGGACAGCTGGCGCATAGCACAGCAACGGTCGGAAATTTGAGTATCAAATTCCTCAGGGCTATCATGTTCCTCACTGTGTAGGCAATCCGCATTGGCGAATTCCTAACTCCCCAGTCAGAACAAATTCCTCAGAGACCAGAAGAACTTCGTCTCTGTCACTGAAGAATATGACTGAACTGTATGAGATTTCCAATGGCTTCACTCGAAGGGATTGGTAGGTGTAGGATTTTGAGTTGAGCATCACATGGAAATTTTTCCTTAGTATTTCCTCGACCCCCTTTAACAGTACGGTGTTTCCTATGACTCAAGAAAGAGAAAATGGAACTACGAAAACAAAAGTCTTCACGCTTCATGTTCCTCAAATGAATACCAAGTCTTTAAGGTCACACCAATTTCTTCACTTTCAAAGTCTTCAGAAAGTCTTCAGAAATCCAAAGTCTTCAGTCGAAGAACTTCATTTTTAGGGGTCGACTTTCTCTGTAAATATCAAACTCCTCATAGACTTATAGACCTGTGTACACTCATAAACACATTAGTCCCTTAACCTATAAGTCTTCAATACACCAAAATCACTAAGGGGCACTACATGCACTTACACTCTAACATCAAGACCGCTGAGCCAGCATTGATGCGATCCGATGAGTGTAGGATAATTGAGACCCGGCGCACCCAATGGGTTGTTGACTCGCCCTCTTCTTGGACACAGGCGTCCAAATCCACAATTGACATAGGCTGCTTGCACGTATCTTTAAAATTCTGAATAAACCGGGGTTTTAACTCGGCCCATGACCCAATGGAGTTGGCAGGCAGCCCTTTCAACCAAGTACGGGCCGTCCCATCCAACATCATGGTGACATACTTAGCACACGCAGCATCGCTAACATCCAGCAGTTCCATGGCCATCTCGTAACTCTCAACCCATGCTTCAGGGGGTAAATCAGCTGTGTAGTTAGGCACCTTGCGAGGACCCTTGAAATCCTTGGGCAAATGTTCATTACGTAGAGACGGCACTAAACATGGCACACCCAAAGTTCTGAAGGTCACGCCTGTCTCCACCGAAGTTGTCAGATGAGCCGGAGAATGTTGACGAGACGCGTACTGAGCCGCCAGTTCAGCCTCCCGCCGCACTCTACCCTGACCCACTAAAGTCTGAGCATTAGCTCCACGGCGCGCCGGGTCATGTCCACGGGGTGGGTTGCGGTATCGTCCACTGCTTGACACAGCCGGCTCATCAATATGCCTGCTATAACTCCGACTTGGTCGAGGGGTTTAATGAATCCTCTCACAACTGTAAGAATAAGCCGCCTGCTAGGCCACAGTCGTCTGAAGCAATTCTCCGGCTTGTCGTATTTCCATTGCCGCTAACGATTCACCTTCGACCGATAGAGCTGCTAGACGCATCGCCGCAGCAATCATATTATCCAAAGGGTTAGAATAATGACCCGGTGGCATCGGCCCATGCTGAGGTGGAGACGTATTCAAACGGGGTGGTTCCATCGTGCGCGGCTGAGCCGACACTCCAGTCCCAGGTGCTTCAACCCGGTTTATCTCCGGCTGGTTACTGGTCCCGCTCCAGAAGTGTTAAAGAGATTTATCGCCTTGTAAACTGAAGGTAGACGAGTCTGATGCCTTCTCCTCATGACTTCATTTGAAGCATTTTGATCCATCATGAGCCGGAAAGACTCTGGCTGAATCCGCTGCGCCTGAGCATCCTAAGCAGCCCGCTCCGTGGCCATCCTGGCGTTCTCTACGTTCAGCTCCTCCTTGGCCTGTGCTATCTCGTCACACAATTTTGTAACCTCCGTGTTATGCTGAGCTTGATCTGCCGGGTTAACCTCCGCCGTTAACAATGCTGTCAGATTGTCTAGCAAGTCGGTCAATACTTGAGCCGGCAGGCGCACAGGGCCTCCTTCCCCGGCAACCGTTGTCGTTGCTGACCCGGAGATCGTTGCTGTTGCAGTCATAGAATTCTGCACTGGTTGTGTACCGGCCATGAAAATTGCGACCCTATTCGGCGGCTCATAGGGGTCCGGAATACTGTAGCCATCGGAATAGCCCCCAAGCTGGTCGTCCTGCAGTTGATACAACGATTCAGTCTCGCGAGTGGACGACTCTGTTGGGGAACATAGTATTTCAAAACTTTTACCTACAATCACGCAAGATCTATCTATGTGATGCATAGCAACAAGCGAGAGAGTGAGTCCACGTACCCTCGTAGACCGAAAGCGGAAACGTTATATCAACGCGGTTGATGAAGTCGTACGTCTTCACGATCCGACCGATCCTAGCACCGAACGTACGGCACCTCCCTCGATGACGTCCCTCGTACTCTTGATCCAGTTGAGGCCGAGGGAGAGTTCCGTCAGCACGACGGCGTGGCGACGGTGGTGATGAAGTTACCGGCGCAGGGCTTCGCCTAAGCACTATGACGATATGACCGAGGTGTGTAACTGTGGAGGGGGGCACCGCACACGGCTAAAAAATTAACTTGTGTGTCTTGGGGTGCCCCCTTGGCCACGTATATAAAGGAGGGAGGAGGAGGAGGCCGACCTAGGAGAGGCGTGCCTATAGGGGAGTCCAACTAGGATTCCCAATCCTAGTTGGAGTCCCCTTCCTTTTCCAAGAGGGGAGAGAGGGAAGGAGTAGGAGAGGGAGAAGGAAAGAGAGGGGGGCGCCGCCCCCTCCCTAGTCCAATTCGGACTTGCCATGGGGGGCGCGTGGCCACCCCTTGAGGCCCTTCTCTCCTTTCCCGTATGGCCCATTAAGGCCCACTACTTCCCCCGGCGAATTCCCGTAACTCTCCGGTACTTAAATACCCGAATCACTCGGAACCTTTCCGATGTCCGAATATAGCCTTCCAATATATCTATCTTTACCTCTCGACCATTTCGAGACTCCTCGTCAGGTCCGTGATCTCATCCGGGACTCCAAACAAACTTCGGTCATCAAATCACATAACTCATAATACAAATCATCATCGAACATTAAGCGTGCGGACCCTACGGGTTCGCGAACTATGTAGACATGACCTAGACTCATCTCTGGTCAATAACCAATAGCGGAATCTGGATGCTCATATTGGCTCCTACATATTCTACGAAGATCTTTATCGGTCAAACCGCATAACAACATACGTTGTTCCCTTTGTCCTTGGTATGTTACTTGCCCGAGATTCGATCATCGGTATCACCATACCTAGTTCAATCTCGTTACCCGCAAGTCTCTTTACTCGTTCTGTAATGCATCATCCCGTAACTAACTCATTAGTCACATTGCTTGCAAGGTTTATAGTGATGTGCATTACCGAGAGGGACCAGAGATACCTCTCCGATACACGGAGTAACAAATCCTAATATCGATCTATGCCAACCCAACAAACACCTTCGGAGACACCTGTAGAGCATCTTTATAATCACCCAGTTACGTTGTGATGTTTGATAGCACAGAAGGTGTTCCTCCGGTATTCGGGAGTTGCATAATCTCATAGTCAGAGGAACATGTATAAGTCATGAAGAAAGCAATAGCAATAAACTAAACGATCATAGTGCTAAGCTAACGAATGGGTTTTGTCCATCACATCATTCTCTCATGATGTGATCCTGTTGATCGAATGACAACACATGTATATGGCTAGGAAACTTAACCATCTTTGATTAACGAGCTAGTCAAGTAGAGGCATACTAGGGACACTCTGTTTGTCTATGTATTCACACATGTACTAAGTTTCCAGTTAATACAATTCTAGCATGAATAATAAACATTTATCATGATATAAGGAAATATAATAACAACTTTATTATTGCCTCTAGGGCATATTTCCTTCAGACTCACCATCAGAGTAGATGACCGTCTCACCACCAGACATAGATCTATCCTCAGATTCCGCCCCACGGATGAATCCCACGAAGGCACGCTTCATGGCGGGCTGAACTCGGGCGGGTCGTGCATGCTGAGCCGTTTCAATGATGTCGGTGCAGATGTGCGGCTCAGGGCCCGGTTCGTCGATCTAGCCGATGAAGACGTGGATTCCGCCAAGGGGACCCGGTACCCTTACTCAATTGAACCGGCCTCGGGGCCCCAGCCTGCATCATCGATGTAGAGCTTGCCGCGACGACTCTTGGTCATCCGGCCCACAACGTATCCCTTGATCCCTTCGAAGCTGCCCTTCAAGAACTCGAAACCACCGTACGCTGGCCCCACGGTGGGCTCCAACTGTCATGGAATTGTCATGGCAGATGTCGTAGGGTGAGGACTTAGTCATGGAGCCATCGCAACTAGGTTAACTTAAAGGGGTTAAACGGGACAAAGGACACAGGGAGTTTATACTGGTTCGGCCCCTTGCGGTGAAGGTAAAGGCCTAATCTAGTTTGAGGTGGTATTGCTTATCTTTCGATTACCAGGGAGCGAATACGCTCGACCTAGCTTTTGATATCTTGTTTTCTGTCCTTAACCGCCGCTGGGTCGTCCTTTTATATACACAGGTTGACGCCCAGTGGCTCATGGAGTCCCGGCCGGCTCATCATCAACGTGTCCGGCTCGGTGACTTATTACAATTCCCTTACAATACAAGTCATACATATATGGCGGTTTACACCTATGGGCCTTAAGTCGCCTTTGGGCTTCGGGCCCTTAGCAAGTCTGCTTCGTGAACCGCCATGCTCAACATCATCATGGGCTTTGTCTTATGAATCGCCATAGGTATAACCCGGCCCCTCCTGGGCGGGTCATACCCAATAGTTATATCCCCAACACCAGTGCCAAAATAGGAGTCACCAGTTCATCAAGTCTTACAGTAAGAACGATTGTAAATCCATGGTTTCTATTCAGTATGACATCCCTGCAGTCTCTATTTATATAAAGGGAAAGATTGTGTACTACAGATTCTGTTGCATAGCAATGGACGCGCTGCAGAAAATGGTAGGATTGTTAAAGAAAATATGGTAACATGCAAATATGGGTCCAAATTGAAAGAACCGTATAGCAGTAGAAATCGAAGGACACAAATCTATAATTAAACAGATAGGGTAAACATGATGTCATGAAAATATGAGAGTAATCAAAAGAACAATACATCGTTAATTTGCCTAATATAGAAAGAAGAGGAAAAAATCCCTTTTGACTTATATGGTGCATGTGGCACCTTTTATCCAAATGTAGCAATATTTAGTATATGTTCAGGAAAGTAGGCCATGCCAACCAATTTAGGGTGAGATTGAACATACCACGCGCATCCTCAAGTCATCTGGTACGGTGAGATGGAACTCCATGGATGTCTGGAGGAGGCCGCAAAGTCCTGATGTGTCCGCGCACTGTACACTATATGAATGAAAGAAAACCCTCAAATTAGCTCGAATAAAAATGAATTCACGGCGATTTCGGCCGGGTGATTAAAGGAGGCAGATGAACTGGGATAAGAGATGAGATAATATCTCATTAAATTAGTTACCTTGTCGTCCATGAGACAAAACCCTCATTACGGCGGATTCCCCAACCGGGCGAAGCTGGGTCGACCGCGAGCACCGTCGAGAAAGTCGATGGCGATAGGCGGCGGCAAGCGGAAGTGGCGAAATGCGGTGGGGTTGCCGGCAGCCTGGCGGCGGTGGCAGGCATCGAGCTAAGTGGTTGCCGCAGCGATATGCGGTGCCATGCATAGACGCTGAGAGGCTTTGATGACCCACAAGTATAGGGATCTATCATAGTCCTTTCGATAAGTAAGAGTGTCGAACCCAATGAGGAGCAGAAGGAAATGATAAGCGGTTTTCAGCAAGGTATTCTCTACAAGCACTGAAATTATCGGTAACAGATAGTTTTGTGATAAGGTAATTTGTAACGGGTAACAAGTAATAAAAGTAAATAAAGTGCAGCAAGATGGCCCAATCCTTTTTGTAGCAAATGACAAGCCTGGGCAAACTCTTATATAAAGAAAAGCGCTCCCGAGGACACATGGGAATTATCGTCAAGCTAGTTTTCATCACGTTCATATGATTCGCGTTCGGTACCTTGATAATTTGATATGTGGGTGGACCAGTGCTTGGGTGCTGTCCTTACTTGGACAAGCATCCCACTTATGATTAACTCCTATTGCAAGCATCCACAACTACAAAAGAAGTATTAAGGTAAACCTAACCATAGCATGAAACATATGGATCCAAATCAGCCCCTTACGAAGCAACGCATAAACTAGGGTTTAAGCTTATGCCACTCTAGCAACCCATCATCTACTTATTACTTCCCAATGCCTTCCTCTAGGCCCAAACCATGGTGAAGTGTCATGTAGTCGACGTTCACATAACACCACTAGAGGAGAGACAACATACATCTCATCAAAATATTGAACGAATACCAAATTCACATGACTACTAATAGCAAGACTTCTCCCATGTCCTCAGGAACAAATGTAACTACTCACAAAGCATATTCATGTTCATAATCAGAGGGGTATTAATATGCATAATGGATCTGAACATATGATCTCCCACCAAATAAACCAACTAGCATCAACTACAAGGAGTAATCAACAGTACTAGCAACCCACAGGTACCAATCTGAGGCTTTGGGACAAAGATTGGATACAAGAGATGAACTAGCGTTTGAGAGGAGATGGTGCTGGTGAAGATGTTGATGGAGATTGGGCCCCTCCCGATGAGAGGAGCGTTCGTGATGATGATGGCGATGATTTCCCCCTCCCGGAGGGAAGTTTCCCCGGCAGAACAGCTCTGCCGGAGCCCAAGATTGGTTCCGCCAAGGTTCCGCCTCGTGGCGGCGGAGTTTCTTCCCGAAAGCTTGCTTATGATTTTTTTCTCAGACGAAAGACTTCATATAGGAGAAGATGGGCACCAGAGGGCCACCAGGGGGCCCACGAGGCAGGGGGCGCGCCCATGGGGGGTAGGGCGCGCCTCCCACCCTCGTGGCCAGGGTGTGGCCCCCTCTGGTATTTTCTTCGTCCAATATTTTTTATTAATTCCAAAAATGACTTCCGTGAAGTTTCAGGACTTTTGGAGCTGTGCAGAATAGGTCTCTAATATTTGCTCCTTTTCCAGCCCTGAATTCTATCTGCCGGCATTCTCCCTCTTCATGTAAACCTTGTAAAATAAGAGAGAATAGGAATAAGTATTGTGACATAACGTGTAATAACAGCCCATAATGCAATAAATATCAATATAAAAGCATGATGCAAAATGGACGTATCAACTCCCCCAAGCTTAGACATCGCTTGTCCTCAAGCGGAAGCCGATAACGATAAATATGTCCACATGTTTAGAGGTAGAGCTGTCAATAAAATATGGACATGAGGGCATCATGATCATTCTTATAACAGCAACATATATATATATATATATATATATATATTGTCATATGATTTCTTATGCTCAAGTAATAATATATTCACAATGTCAAGTATGAATCAGAAACTTCATTGAGAAACAACAAACTATAATCTCAGTCATTCAAGCAATTGCAATTTATCATAACATCAGTAAGAGTCTATGTAAGAGCTTTTCAGCAAGTCCACATACTCAACTATCATTTAGTCTTTCACAATTTCTAACACTCACACAATACTTGTGGTTACGGAGTTATAATCGGACACAGAGAAAGATAGGGGCTTATAGTTTCGCCTCCCAACCTTTTACCTCAGGGGTAATGTCAACAATAATAGTTCATGCTAACTTACATCCAATTGGATATATATATCAGGATCTTTCCAACACAATGTGCTTGCCAAAGGATAAAATGTAAAAAGGAAAGGTGAAGATTACCATGACTCTTGCATAAGGGTAAGAGATAAAAGTAAAAGATAGGCCCTTCGCAGAGGGAAGCAGAGGTTGTCATGCGCTTTCATTGTTGGATGCACGAAATCTTAATGCAAAAGAACATCACATTATATTGCCACTTGTGATATGGACCTTTATTATGCAGTCCGTCGCTTTTATTTCTTCCACATCACAAGATTGTATAAAGCTTATTTTCTCCACACTAATAAATCATACATATTTAGAGAGCAGTTTTTATTGCTTGCACCGATGACAACTTACTTGAAGGATGTTACTCAATCCATAGGTAGATATGGTGGACTCTTATGGCAAAACTGGGTTCAAGGGTATTGGAAGCACAAGTAGTATCTCTACTTGGTGCAAATAATTGGCTAGCATGAGGGAGAAAGGCAAGCTCAACATGTTGGATGATCCATGACAATATACTTTATTTTAGATATAAGAAAACATAACCCATTACGTTGTCTTCCTTGTCCAACATCAACTCTTTAGCATGTCATATTTTAATGAGTGCTCACAAACATAAAAGATGTCCAAGATAGTATATTTATATGTGAAACCTCTCTTTCTTTATTACTTCCTATTAATTGCAACAATGACCAAAACTATATTTGTCAAATCTCAACAACTTTTAATCATCATACTGTCTCTATGTGAAGTCATTACTCTCCATAAGATCAATATGATCTCTTTATTTCTTTTTATTCTTTCTCTTTTCTTTTATTCCCTCAAGATCAAGGCAAAATAATCAAGCCCTTGATTCGACACTAATGTTTATTATATATAGCTCACGGACTCGATTACATAAAGGGATCATAAGGCAAAACTCAAAACTAAATCATACTAAAACTTTATACTACTAGATCAAGATATTACTAAAAGGAACGAACTAAGAAAAACGGTAAAGATAGGAGTGTGATGGTGATACTATACCGGGGCACCTCCCCCAAGCTTGGCAGTTGCCAAGGGGAGTGCCCATACCCATGTGATTATATCTCTTTTGCTGATGAAGAGGATGGTGGAGTTGTTGATGATGTGGGCTTGTCATCCATCTTCCAAGGCATAGGCTCACCATCATAGAAGGATGATCGAGTCTCCGGGATCCTCAAATCTGTAGGCAAACTCATCCTCTTGAATCTATATTCATACTCATAGTTTTGGTTTTGCAGGTCATAGATTTGGGCTCAGAGATGCTCGATCTTCTCGTGAAGCTTGAAGATGGTCTCCCCAATGTTCTTGGCATCCAGCTTGTGGTTGTTGGTGAACTCCGTGATCATCATGTGGTTGGCGTTGAGTACACGTTCCACCATCCCCTGGCACTTGAAAACGTGTTGTTCCATTGCTTCGAGCCTCGTCTCCACGCTTCCGGTCCTCCTTGGTCCTTCAACATCACGGATGTGCAGCAACCCATCACGCATCTCAATGGTTTGAGGGTGTTGCAGCACCTCCGCGAGGTAGGGGTTGATGACCTTCTCGAAGAACTTGTCCTTGGGGGCGCTTGGAGACGTCATGGTGATCTAGATCAGTCAGAAAAATAGCTTGAAACAAAAACAAAGGATATCTGCGCGATACGGTGGTCAAAACCTTCCGGGGATTATATAATGAATTTTTACCGACCGAAAGAAGTATCATGCAAGAAAACGGAATCCGGAGAGCACACGAGGTGATCACGAGGTAGGGGGGCGCGCCCAGGGGGTAGGGCGCGCCTCCCACCCTCGTGGAAGCCTCGTGTCCTTCCCGGACTTTTTCTTATTTTCCTATTTTTCTAAATATTCCAAAACGGAGAAAATTTGCCATTAGAACTGTTCTGGAGTCAGTTTACTTACCGTACCACGTACCTATTCCTTTTCGGAGTCTGAAGCGTTCTGGAAAGTGCCCCTTATGTATTCCTCCGTTGTTACGGTTTCAATAACATTAGTTTCAACATTTATAGGATTACCTGAGATATAATGCTTGATTCTTTGACCGTTCAGCACCTTTGGATTTGTGCCTTCGAAGTTGTTGATTTTTATGGCACCGGAACGATAAACCTCCTCGATAACGTAAGGACCTTCCCATTTAGAGAGAAGTTTTCCTACAAAAAATCTTAAACGAGAGTTGTATAGCAAGACATAATCACCTACATGCATTAAACTCACGCTTTTGTATCCTTTTGTCATGCCATCTTTTAACTTTTTCTTTTAGGTCTCTAATATTTGTTCCTTTTCCAGCCGAGAATTCCAGCTGTCGACATTCTCCCTCTTCATGTAAACCTTGTAAAATAAGAGAGAATAGGCATAAGTATTGTGACATAACGTGTAATGACATCCCATAATGCAATAAATATCAATATAAAAGCATGATGCAAAATGGACGTATCAAGCTTGTGCAGGTGTGAATGTGGACCGGAGGGGGTGGCGAGCGGGGTGAGGGTTTTGTGACATGGGGATGGTGAGGGTTTTTGTGACATGGGGATGGTGAGGGTTTTCATGTTTCATTTTTGAATTGGGTGGTGAGGGTTTTCTGTCCCTTAAAGAGTTTCAGAGGCAACGGTTTGCTAGAGCCAACCGTGTGTGATTGACGTAACTGGCAAAATGAAAGTAATTGCACACAGTTCCAATTTTGGAAACCATGAGTGGTTGACGTACTACCTCCGTCCTGGTTTATTGGTCCCCTTTGTAATTTGTACCAAATTTTGACCAAATATTTAACTAAGAAATGTTTATGCATGTCACCAAAAATTATATCATTGAACACTATGTTCAAATACGCATCCAACGATATAATTTTTGCTGACCTGCACTAACGTTTTGTCAGTTAAATCTTTGGTAAAAATTTAACACAAATTACAAAGGGGACCAATAAACTAGGACGGAGGTCCATCAACCAAACTGATTGCATCCATATCCCACATTCAGACATAAGTAAACATAGATTAAACATACTCAGACATAGATAATAAGCGTACACAAGCATAGTTCAACCATAAGTACATAGTTCAACCATCATTAAGCATACTCAAGCGTACATAGTTCGATCCCACATATCATCTCATCTGCTGGCACGATCGCGAAGCTTCTCCAGGTACACGGCGTGCGCCACCCTGCGAGAATACTTCTGCTTGAAGGAGCCAACGGCTCGTCCTCTTGCATGTGTCAGAACACTTTCATATGCATCATGAAGCTTTTGGTTGCAAAATGTGCATCGATAGCCGTTGTCCCGGGTCCTAATACGCCTGTTATGCATTCCCGCATAAAGCTCCTCAGGATTTGCCTCTTGTACCTCCTCTGGCCATCTTCATCCTCGTTGTCCACATCATCAGACAACACCTATACAAATAGTAAAAAAAATGTGGCGTCAAATTAATGTTTACAAACTAATCTCTAGCGAACATTTGGCAGTTGCCAAAATTTGGCATCAAATCAATGTTTACATGCCGTGAAGTAGGATTAGGAATTTGTGGCTACTTTTTATACATATCCAGAGATTATGGTTCGATTTTTAAGCACGGTCGTCTATGTACAGACCAATCTTGAAGAAAAAATGGCACAAACATATATGTAGGTCATTCAAAATCAATTGTCAAGTCCTGGCTAGGAATTATTAGCATGAACACTAACCCTAGTCGGATTACTACCAGAAATCATTTGCACACATGAAACAACTAATCACTTATCACTTGTACTATTCAAACAATCAATACACTACACGGATCTAATGAAACTTACTCTGTTTTCATGGATTGGGAGAACATAACCATAGGATTTCTATTCCAAAAAGGGGGAGGCAGGAGTAACCAGAGAAACCCTAGGATCTATTTGACACATAAATGGGTATAGATGACTAACCAGTTGTCCGTCGTCGCCCGAGTCATCACCGGAGTCGGTGTGGACCTCCACCTCCGACTGTGGAAGCTCGACATTGTCGACGATGTTAGGGTGCAGCGATACCTCGCCGGCGATGACGTCAACCTCTGTCTCCATCTCCATGCCGTGCTCCGGTGCTTTAGCAGCCCCGGCGTCGCCACTCCCTCCGATGGGGCGCTTCGGCGGCATCCTCATACACTGACGGCTTTGAGGACTAAGAGTGGTGTCGAGGATGCAAGCGGAGAGAGAGGATTGTGTGTGTGGCGAGGATGGGGGGTGCGGCCGCTCAGGCGCGCCATTAATATGGAGTAGTGGGAGAGAGGTGGGCGGCGCTTAAACCATCGGCATGCCTCCCGATGAGCCTGCGCACCGGACGGCTGGCATGCCTATCGTCGTTTCACACAGCTACTCGCACGCCTCCCAATGACACTGCGTAGCGAGCACGCCTCCCGTCAATTCACACACCTGCACGGACGCCTCCCGGTCCACCTGTGCGGTGGACTGCTCGCATGCGTCCTGTCAACTCACGCCTGCTCGCATGGCACATGGGTCGCGTGGCGGCACATATATTGTTTTTCTATTTGGATGATTAATGATGGCGCTTTATTACTTAACCGAAGCATGGGATGTATCCATTGTTGGTGTAACGCTCACGGTTCGAATAAATAATCCGTTTGGAATATTAGTTCTCAATTATTAATAATCTCCCGTTTGTAAGAAGATAAAGATTACATCAAAACTGGTCTCATATTTGACAAAAAAAGTACAATGCCACTTTGTATTGGTGTCCATATGACAACACGATAAGTTTCATGAATTTCAAATCAGTTTTGGATATACTAGAATTTAAAAATCAAGATTCTCAATGTTTGAAATTTCTTGCATGGGGAGTAAACATGCACCCAGTGAGACACATGTGTTTTTGCAATCCATTTAGGTGCATTGTCATGTGTGCATGTAGCTCAAATTTGATTTTTGGACATTATAGCCCTAGAAAATCAATCAATGTACAAAAACGTCTTAATGATCTCTATTTTTTTTTCAAAATTAAAACATCCCTCCTTTGGTAACATATGTTCACTGCGGGATAATTTAACATGCATCGTAGTTGCGGTGGATTCGCCGTGTGTGTGTGTGCACTACAAAAAAAAGACACATCCGTGACATTTGGGGCCGAACGAATTTTTTCTGTCATACATATGACACTTCTATGACGATAATTGTGACGAAACCCGGTATCATCATAGATGTGGTGGGCTCCTACTTCTATGACAAAAAATCATGACAGAAAATGGGCTTTTCGTCCTGGGCGGGCCTGAGACGCAGCTGCATGACATTCTTTGGGCCGTCCATGACGGAAAAAACCGTGGTAGAAGCGAGGGCGAGGAAAATTTTGGCGAGTTCCCGGTTACGGTGGGAGGTCGGGGGCCGAACGATGCGCGTTTCTCTCATATACGTACGTGCGCGTGTGCGAGGTGTTGGCTCTAACTGAACCCGAGCGAGGCGTTGGGCTCTAACTGAACCCGAGCGATTGCACTGCAGGCTACGCGTTACTGAACCCGAGCGACCGATCGATGGCTGCTAACTGAAGCCGATCGATGCTGCCTCTGGGATGAACAGAGAGCGTTGCGGGCGGGTTTGGATGAACGGTGAGCGGTGGCGTTGCCTCTGGATGAACAGGACCCCGTGGTGTGGTGGAGGGCTGGATGAATAGTAGACGGTGGAGGGGTGCCCGTGGAGGGGTGGTTGAACAGACCCGTGGTGTGGAGGGCTGGATGAATAGTAGACGGTGGAGGGGTGCCCGTGGAGGGGTGGTTGAACAGTAGCCGGTGGAGTAGCGCGCGGTGGAGGCTGGATGAACAGGAGCCCGTGGAGGCTGGAGGAGGTCGACGGTAGCCCGTGGAGGCTGGAGGAGGTCGACGGTGGAGATGAACAGTATCCCGTGGAGTCCCGTTTTGCGGTACGCCACTCCCCTCCCGATGAACAGGACCCCCGTTTCGACCGTAGGAGGTCCGTTTCGTCCATTTTGCGGTACGCCACACCCCTCCCATCAACAGGACCCCGTTTCGACCGTAGGAGGTCCGTTTCGTCCGTTTTGCGGTACGCCACACCCCTCGATCAACAGGACCCCGTTTCGACCGTAGGAGGTCCGTTTCCTCCGTTTTGCGGTACGCCACACCCCTCCCGATCAACAGGACCCCGTTCCGAACGTAGGAGGTCGTTTCCTCCGTTGTGCGGTACGCCGGCCTCGTTTCCATCGCCTGTTCCGTCCAAGCCCTCCCGATGAACACGACCACGCATTCCGTTCCGACCCAGCCGGTTGGCTCCCACGCGTTCCGTTGCCTCCCGATGAACACGACGCATTCCGTTGCCTCCCCATGAACACGACGCATTCCGTTGCCTCCCCATGAACACGACGACGACGCTGTTTCTCCGTTCCGACCCAGCCATGTACACGAGCCCTGGCCGTACGTATGCGCGAGTAGGCATTCGAGACCCCGCCCGTATGTACACATACGTGGCCGTATTTTCTTTCTTGCACCCTGGCCGCTGTACGTACGTGTACATGCTACGTGCGCGCCTCTACTACGACACGTACGCGCCTCTACTACGACACGTGCGCGCCTCTAATCCACCAGTATATATGTACGTACACGTTCGCGACCAGAATGACAACGCTACGTACGCTTCGACCAGGTGGGTCCCGACTGTCAGGCACTTCCTTGCCTGCGAAGATGTAGCTGGTGGGTCCCAGCAGTCAGGGGGGCGAATCGTTTTTTTTGCCCGGACGCACTTCCTTGCGTGCGAAGATGTAGCTGGTGGGTCCCAGCAGTCAGGGGCAAACGTTTTTTTCGCGAAATACGGTGGCCCGTCCGGTGGGTCCCCGCTGTCAGGTGGAGGAATAATTATTTTGCACGTAATAAGGAGGCACTTCCTTGCTGCGGCCGTGGACCCAGCTGTCAGCCTCTCCACGTACAGTCCACGTCCGATGGAAGCCGTTCCTTGACCACGTTGACCACGCCGCGCCGAGAGCACCAGGGCGGTGGACGACGGCGAGGCCTAGGAAGGGGACGACGCGGAGCCGGGGAAGACGCGGCAGTGGATGCCCACGCGTAGAGGAGTACGAGGGTTCACTGGTTCGCTGCGGTGTGAGGCTGCCGTCGCCGCAGAATAACAGGGGGTGTGGGTGAGTAGAGGGATGGCCTGGCCAGCGGTGGGAGTAGTAGGGGGCGGTGAGGCCTCCGCCGCATCGCAGCCGGCCACGGGAGGCAGGAGCACGAGGCACGACCGGCGCTGGTTTGGGCGGCTGGAGCAAGAAGACCAGAGGTTGAAGAAGCACTACGGCCGTTGGATGGACATCGTACGGTCACTGGAGCTAGAATCGTGCATATTGACTAAGTTGACAAAGCCCTCCGTCCCCGTCAACTTAGTAGGCCCACAAGTCAGCCTGCCACTATACTGGGTCCCAGCTAACAGGGGGAGTATTCATTTTTTTGTGCGTAATAAGGAGGCACTTCCTTGCGTGCGAAGATATAGCTGGTGGGTCCGAGCTGTCAGCGGCGGTAACGTTTTTTTCGCGAAATACAGAGGCCCTTTCGGTGGGTCCCTGATGTCAGGTGGAGGAATCATTATTTTGCGCGTAATAAGGAGGCATTTCCTTGCGTGCGGCCGTGGACCCAGCTGTCGGCCTCTCCACGTACAGTCCACTTCAGATGCATGTCGGTCGTTGACCACGTTGACCAGGCCGCGCCGAGAGCACCAGGGCGGTGGACGACGGCGAGGCCTAGGAAGGGAACGACACGGAGGCAGGGAAGACTCGGCAGTTGTTTCCCACGCGGAGGGGAGTACGACTGTACGAGGGTTTACTGGTTCGTCTGCCGTCGCCGGAGAATAACAGCAGGTGTGGGTGAGTAGAGGGATGGCTAGGCCAGCGATGGGAGTACGGTGGGGCGGTGAGGCCTGCGCGGCAGCACAGCCGGCCGCGGGGAGGAGGGAGCAGGCAGTCCCGCCGGCGCTTGTTTGAGCGGCTGGAGCAGGAAGAGCAGAGATTGAAGAAGCACGACGGCCGTTCGATGGACATCCAACAGTCACTGCTTGTGCGTCAACCTTTTTTTAGGAAAGCCTCAAATCTGTGGAAAACAGCATACAGCCCATCTGCCATTATTTCTAATAATTTACAGCCCATTTGCTAATTCTTAAGGTTTTTTTGGAGCCCATATTCTTTTTGTTAGCATTACAGCCCATATTGTGGCCACGGTTAAAAAATTATACGAAATTTTGCATATTTCGGTGCGGTCCGAACTGTTTTTAATCCCGAAATTTCGACTCACATTCAAACTGATTTTAAAAATAAATGTATATCAATATAAAATCCAACAAATTCTCCACGCATAAAAATTAATGTAATTTAAAATCTCGAAATGAAAAAAAGATATTTGAAACTAATTGCCGGTTTGATGTGTTTTAAAAATGTACAGCCCATTTCTCATTACTGATAGGCCATTTTCTCGGCCAGCCGAATGAAGCTCTCCTCGTCTTGAAAGATTTGCAGCCCAACAGGCCTGACAAAGCGACTTACTTGGCAAATCACAAAAAAACTGGGCTGTGGCCGTGGACCCAGCTGTCAGCCTCTCCACGTACAGTACTCTTCCGATGGAAGTCGGTCGTTGACCACATTGACCACGCCGCGCCGAGAGCACCAAGGCGGTGGACGACGGCGAGGCCTAGGAAGGGGACGACGCGGAGCCGGGGAAGACGCGGCAGTGGATGCCCACGCGGAGAGGAGTACGAGGGTTCACTGGTTCGGCTGCGGCGTGAGGCTGCCGTCGCCGCAGAATAACAGGGGGTGTGGGTGAGTAGAGGGATACCCTGGGCCAGCGGTGGGAGTAGTAGGGGGCGGTGAGGCCTCCGCGGCATCACAGCCGGCCACGAGAGGCAGGAGCACGCGGCACGACCGGCGCTGCTTTGGGCGGCTGGAGCAAGAAGACCAGAGGTTGAAGAAGCACTATGGCCGTTGGATGGACATCGTACGGTCACTGGAGCTAGAATCGTTCATATTGACTAAGTTGACAAAGCCCTCCGTCCTCGTCAACTTAGTAGGCCCACAAGTCAGCCACCCACTATGGTGGGTCCCAGCTAGCAGGGGGTATTCATTTTTTGGTGCGTAATAAGGAGGCACTTCCTTGCGTGCGAAGATATAGCTGGTGGGTCCGACCTGTCAGCGGGGGGAACGTTTTTTTCGCGAAATACAGAAGCCCTTCCCACGTACAGTGCACGTACAGTGCGTAATAAGGAGGAACTTTCCTTGCGTGCGACCATGGACCTCGTGGGTCCCAGCCGTCAGGCTCTCCACGTACAGTCCTCTTCCGATGACTCTCGTATGTTGACCACGCCGCGCCGAGCGCACCGAGGCGGTGGACGACGGCGAGGCCCCAGACTGGAACGACCCGGAGATGGGGAAGACGCGGCAGTGGAGTCGCAGACGGAGAGGAGTGGGAAACTTGACTGGTTCGGGTGCGGGGTGGGCCTACACTCGGCAGAGAATAACAGGAGGTGCGGAGTGGAGGGATGGCCTGGCCGTCGGCGGGGTAGCGTTTCGCTGAGGAGCGCAAAACAACGCCGCTGGACGCCGAAGGCTGGAGCAGGCGGTTCCGGCAGCGCTGGGGGAAGAAGACGAGAGATTGAAGAAGAATGCCGGCCGTTGGATGTAAATCCAACGCCTTCTTAGGCTTCGACCTACTGGCCCACATGTCAGCCAGTCCATTTGTTTTTTAGTCCATTTGGTGGGCTGGGTGAAACAATGATGTAGCATCTATGCAGCCCGTTTAAATCCCATTTGCATTTTTCTCGAAATCCGCGGACTTGCTGGGCTGGGTGAAAATATCATGTTGGGCTAGACGGAGAAATGTTATAAAAACATAAACACATGATTGCACGTCAGTAAAATCTTTGCAAGCTTATGTACGCAATCACTAGGAGTTAACTTGCCAAGTTATATATAAACAATTATTATTATTATTTTGTAAGAACTTTCAACTTACGAAATAAAATATCATTTTAATTTGATGAGTTAATAGTACGTGGGGTATTATTATTTTTTAGGCTAGACGTGGGACAGTTGAGTTGGTTCTAGGGGAAAGTACTGGGAGAAAACTCAGTTTACATCGAAAAAGAAAGTGGGAGAAAATTCAGAGACCTGCTGGGTCCACCTGAGGAGGGGAATATGTTGGGAGGAAGGAGATTCAAAGCACGGCAGCCGAGTGAACTAGTTTTTTTACGGACAAGTGAACTAGTTTACATACATAAGCAAATAGCCACTAAAAAAGCAATCAGGTTAATGGGTTCTTAAAAGAAATATTTCGGACAAAACAGATAATTACGACACATAGGCTAATGCATGAAACACTCAGATGATAAAGGTGCTTATAAACAGATAAAGTACAACATCTAGACCTTCCTGGCACGCTTGATCATGACGCTGCGGCTGTCCGTGTACTCGTCGGTTACGGGAAGCAGACACGCCCTCATGTCCAAGATCTGCCTGTACATGTCGTAGCATGCGTATGCGTCCTTGGCCGCGTAGGTTATGTAGGCTAGATTCAGAGGTACCTCCCACGTGTTCAGGTCGTCTTCTTTCATGTTGGCGTATCAGGGGTCGATGATGGTCTCAGCGAGGTCAACCACGGAGTCCTTCTCCTGCCCGTTGCTGATGATCTTGTATTGCTTCTGGATGTCGACAAGCTTGTTGCACCAGATGGCCGAATCGTCGCGTTCTTCCTTCTCTCCACCGTAGCGAAGGTGCAGTCGGCGCTGCCGATGAAACGGGCGAATGCTCCAGAACCTGGTGCAGCCATAGGACTGAGGCGAGGCAGAGCTTCACCGAGTCCGTATCGTTGGTGTACATCACATTCAACTTGGTGCAGCCATAGGACTGAACGGCGAACTCAAAGGGGAACTCCTTGCTGAAGTCCATATCCAGCAGGCTCACCCCTCGGATCGCCATTGGAGTCTCTTCGAGTGAACGAGTGTGTAGGCGGCGGCAGCAGTTCGTTTTTCAGCTCTTGGGGAACTGGATTCAACAGTAAGCTGAGTGTGTACAGGCGACAACAGTTACTACCCCTCCCTCGTCCGCTGCACGCCCGGCAGAAGATGCACCCTCGGCCACACGTCGGTTCACGAGCGGGTCTGTATTGGTACTGTAATAACAGGAGTTAGTGGTCACTTTACTTAAATTTAATTAGCTTTAATAGAAATTTATACTTAAAACAAGCAATGCATTCGCTCGTTCTATCAGTGCCACAGGATCAACATGCACAACAATTAGAATTATTATTCTCAGGACGCACACGATCAGCACATTTGTCGCACTTTCACAAAGATAATACTACCAAGTTTGAACTGTTTGTTATGGTTGTTGTCCTCTGCATCATCATGCCGTGTTTCCCAGCTTGCAAGATTCAGAACCAACAAATAAGATCCAAATAATAAGTACAACAAAGATGCCTACACATCTCATTGATTCCCAGCTTGCAAGATTCAGAACCAACAAATAAGATCCAAATAATAAGTACAACAAAGATGCCTACACATCTCATTGATTCCCAGCTTGCAAGATTCAGAACCAACAAATAAGATTCAAATAATAAGTACAACAAAGATGCCTACACATCTCACTGATTCCCAGCTTGCAAGATTCAGAACCAACCCATTAGAGCCTTTTGATAAAGTGAATATCGGGATTAAATCCATCTTGGCTAGCCATTGTCAACAATCGAAGAACTTGGCGAATGCTCTTGACCGTCACAACATCTGTAGTTGAGTATTCCTGTTTGCACAGCGCAGATAATAAAGAGCATGATTACTATAATACTGGCACTAGTGGAAGTCAACCTGCAGCTCCACTCGATGATTCAATTCATGCCACTTTTTCTGGCAGTTCACCTGAAATGAAGCAAAGATTGCATCATTCAGCTACGGCCATTGGGACAGTGACGGCTCCATCTTGCAAAGGCTAATAAAATGTTGCACGAGATTACCAGCAGAACTTGACGGAGATTTTGGAAACTCCAATCACCATTTTGTGCAGTTCCACCAAAATTGAGAGATGTTGCCCACGTGACATTTTAGTTGAACTGCACAAGACACTCATTCCAAAAAAAGTGTTTTGTGCAGTTCACCAAAAGGTCACAATAGCAACAAGGTGAAATGGATATCCCTATCTGCACAAAAAGATAGAAAGTAAACAGTTGCTGGTCAATAAGAATATACGAAACATATACAAAATGAAAAGAAGCATCTTAATTATGTTCATGGCAATCACGCAAGGACAGTAGAAATTTTAAAACGTCAGCAATGCTTCATGTTACCAGAAGCATTACGATCAACAATGAGATTCCTCAAATATGGGATTACTTTAATGGTGGCATTGCTTGTTTACCAGACACAGTAAATCAACAGCAGCTAAAGAGTTGGTTTAAGGGCATGGGACCGTGGGGACACCAGGACACTCAGCAGCGTAAAGGAGCAACTTACTTATCATACTGGGGAAAACAGCAGGAGTGCCATTTGTAACACAGTTTAATTGCATCTTATCACTGGAGGCATTAGATTAACAATAACACTGGTTAGACATGTCCCTAAGGTAACAGTGTGATCGCTTCATTTTACATGCGCCCTTACATTAACAACAGCAAAAGGTTGGTATAAGGACATGCGACAGTGGACGCATCAGCACAATGTACCTACAAGGAGGCATAAAGTGGTGATGCCGAGTTTGTTCATGCTATGTGAGGGCAGCAAACCTAATCCTGGAGACCTTGTACTATGTGAGGGCAGCAAATCTAATCCTGGAGACCTTTTACTATGTGAGGGCAGCAAATCTAATCCTGGAGACCTTTTACTATGTGAGGGCAGCAAATCTAATCCTGGAGACCTTTTACTATGTGAGGGCAGCAAATCTAATCCTGAGACCTTTTACTATGTGAGGGCAGCAAATCTAATCCTGAGACCTTTTACTATGTGAGGGCAGCAAATCTAATCCTGGAGACCTTTTACTATGTGATGGCAGCAAATCTAATCCTGGACATACTCTGTTGACTTGTCCACCAGCCGCCACTTTCTATCCTTTTTTCAACCAATAATAGATCTGTTCCTTATCCAGTTTGTACTGCGTTTTCCCATTATTTCCCTTTTCAACCAAGAGACCGGTTGGGTATCCGGTCTCTACTACTTTCACCATATTATTTCCTCTTTGAATCAAGTCCTAGATTCATGCTACAACTTTCCCCCCTTTCTTCGTTGTTTGAACAAAGCCCTAGATTCGAATGCATGAAGTAGCTTTACCTCTAATAATACTAAAAATTTAGGTGGCTTTGGAAGAGCTGATGGGAGTAGAAAAAGATGCACATGCAGACACGTGGGGAGCTGGGGCAGTAGAGCAAGGCCGCTTTCGAAGAACTTATACCTGAGGGTCGCCGGGATGTCGGCGGCGGCAGGTCGGATCTGCGGACAATACGGCAGGGAGGAAGAAGGGTCGGAGGACCTCCCGAGCCGGCGCTGTGTCGGAGAGAACGGCACGGGCAGAGGATCGGGCCCCTCCGGCAGCTGTGGGTTTCCTCCCTCGGCGGCGATGACCGCGTGAACGATGCACCTTTTAGTCCTCTACACACACCGGCCGAAGGGATCCGGCCGGATCTGTGACCAGCGGTGAGCAGAGAGAAAATGTCGCTACCGCTGTCTTGTTTATATCTGGAGAGGATGAGAGAATGAAGAGAGCAACCCTAGTAAAGCAAGCGCTCAGGCCCCTGCGTCCATATATAGTGGAGTGATTATCTTTTTTCTCTCCACAACAAGCGTTTCAATTTGTGTACGTGGCATTAAAGAAAAGAAACTCTCTATTTAAGGTGACTACTGTACGACTCCTACTTACTACTAGTAGTACTACAGTATTGTTCACTTGTGCTCCCCGCCCCTCCATTCATTGAACAACCCCACGGGTGAATAAACATACAGTAAGTACTGTATTTATATAGAACGAACAAGCTCGAACTATTTTCGCGTAGTTAAAAGTTGAGGGCGGGGCTTTTCCCGGGCAGTACGCGCGGCAGTTTTCGGGTAGGCGGTTTGACAGAGAGGCGAGGAGGGTGAGCGAGTGGGGCTGTGCGATTTGACGGCGCGTTACTGCTGGAAAGACTTGTGATATGACCACTCACTATAGTCATGAATTACTGGCGCTCCGACCGGGGTGATGCCCCCCTTCCGTTCCGCGCTCTAATCTGGTGCATGACACGTCGACCCGGATGCTGGCTCTCCCACATGTCGGAGTAGTAAGAAGGAGCAAAGAATGATGCGGTATATACTAGTACTATACTACAGTACTACTCAGGTCGGAGGAGTGCGAACCACGGCAGCCCAGTGAACCAGCAGTGCGAACCACGGTAGCCCAGTGAACCAGCAGTAGAAAACAATGTGGTGATATGGCCATAAAAAACAATGTGCTACGGTCCACACTGTAGCATGTACAGTAACACTCCTCTTTGTTTGGATCCCTGAGTTAGAGCTAGTTTGGGTTGAAATAGCCTCAAATTATCGAAACAAGAGGGGTTAGTTTGAGCTAGTTTGCTCTAACCCAGCTAAAAAAACTAGCCCGGTGGAGAGGTTCTAATTGGGTTAGTTATCCTCGGGCCCACTAAAAGAGAACTAAAAAATCTCCCCTGCCCGCACCAGATCGCTCCCCCCTCTCGCACGACTCCTCTCTGTTCCCCATAGGGCCGCTCGCCCTCTCTCTCCTCCGGCCGCCCTCTCCTTCCGGCCTCCGCCGCCCTACTCCGGCCGCCCTCTCCCTCCGGCCTTCGAAGGTCGCCCCGCTCCCCCTTCACCAGTCGTTTTTCTCCCTCTGTCGTGCGCGGCGGCGGCGCATCTACCAGGGAGGTCGCGAGAGGGGTGAGTTTGTTCGTTCCTTCTCTGTCTCACGGCCATATCATTGATCTTGCTTGCTCTAGCGCTAATTCTGATTTGGAAAAGTAGATCCTGATCAAACTTGGTATAGATTTGTGGTGCACGCATGGAATTGTTTGATGCTGCTTGAGGAGGTAATAAATCTTTCTAGAGGCCCAAAGATTCAGGTCACCTTTCTAGGTATTTCAATTTCAGGCTTGCATTATTTCTAGAGGCCCAAAGATTCAGTTCACCTTTCTAGGTATTTCAATTTCAGGCTTGCATTATTTCTAGAGGCCCAAAGATTCAGTTCACCTTTCTAGGTATTTCAGTTTCAGGCTTGCATTATTTCTAGAGGCCCAAAGATTCAGTTCACCTTTCTAGGTATTTCACTTTCAGGCTTGCATTATTTCTAGAGGCCCAAAGATTCAGTTCACCTTTCTAGGTATTTCAGTTTCAGGCTTGCATTATTTCTAGAGGCCCAAAGATTCAGTTCACCTTTCTAGGTATTTTAGTTACAGGCTTGCATTATTTCTAGAGGCCCAAAGATTAAGTTCCCAGTCGGCGGCAAGCGGCCCTGCTACCCATGCCGGTGTCGACCTCAACTCGCAAGGGCCGGCGTCGGAGGGGTTCCCGGGGCTTGGGCTCTACAGAGCCTTCCTCCAGAGCGACGATGGCGAGCTCCTCCCTCGGTGCGTGAGGGGCTCCGGGCTCCCTCCCTATCGTGAATGACTTCCGTGATGAGTTAGCTCATTCTTTGTTTCATGAAGTGTTTTTTTATTTTGTGAAGCTTGATTGACGACTTGTATGTTTAAGTGGGATATCTCATTTGTATGGACAAAGTAAAAATTATCATGTTTTGCATGCTTGATTTGTATAGATGGTTCGTTTATGTCAATTGTGAGCGGGAGGAGGCCACAGAAGAGCCGGCCACACCAAGAGGGTGCTTGGATCCAAGGGACTTATTTTAGTCTGACTAAAAATAGTCTCTTTAAGAGGCTAAAGTTCCAAGCACCCCTGACTAAAGAGGGGCTAAAACTAGTCTTGAGACTAAAAAATTTAGTCAGGGGTACCCCTACTAAAATGTGGATTAGTCCTCTCTCTCCTCATTTAACTCCTCTCCTTTAACACAGGCGAGTTCTGGATTGGAGGGTTTGGAGGATAATAAATGCTCATTAACTTGATTTTAGTCTCTTTAGTATTTGGATCCAAGCATGGGTGAGGCTAGCAAGTTTTAGTCCCACTACTTTTAGTCATGGAACTAAAACGTATCCAAGCACCCTCCAAATCCGGCAGGAAATAGGGTCCAAAGTAGTCAAATGATTGAGATAGAGCATTTATTGTCAATCTAACCCTGCCATCCATACACCTCTTTGGTTTAGAGTTAGTTCAGGGTTAGAATCTAACTCTAACCTCTAACTGAGTTAGAGTTCTCCTCGTCTCGGTTCATCGCCATCATACTTTCCCCATTCCTGTGTTTTCAGTATCCTGCGAATCAAAGAGGCCCTTTTTTGCGGGAAAATCAAAGAGGCCCTTAGACTGGTTTCGGTCCGGTCATTTTTTATAAACGTGTTATGTCCAAAATTTAATGAACGTGCTCCGGTTTCCACGAAAATAATCCGGTTTCATGTAGTAATTCATTCATTTATTTATTCTTCTGCGGGGGGTTTGCATGTAATTCGTGAGGTCTGAAATGTAAAGTACCCCGGCATATGCTCCGAGTCGTGCATGCACTACGACCCAGATGCTCTATGTCCCACATGTCGGCGAATGGGAGCACGTGGAAATAGCCTAGGAGTACATATAGGAGGATAAATGCGTGAAATAATATGTACTGTGAAGCGTAGCCGCGGTTCGAAAAGGAGACCTAAAGTGATGACAGCTATAGGTCGCACGCACCCAACTAGTGGTACTAGACATACGACTAATTTTTCCCTCAAAAAAAAGAGGCACGAGTGCTCAGTACTCCTATTCTATAAACACGAGTCCCATCTGACAACAGCGTCCGTGCTACAGCTAGCTCTCCTCCCTCGTTTCTCTCTTCTAATTCTAAACTCGGCCGACGCCCGGTGGGCGGGGTGGGTTTGCTCAACTGCGGCCCCACCTCACAGTGAAAACGTTACGACTGGAATAAAAATGCCATATACTCCCTCCGTTCATAAATATAAGCCTTTTTAGATACTATTTCAAATGGAATACAGCATACAGATGTATGTAGACATAGTTTAGAGTGTAGATTCACTCATTTTGCTCCGTATGTAGTAGTCACTTGCTGGAATCTTTAGAAAGACTTATATTTGGGAACGGAGGGAGTACTATACTAATAAAACATTAAGGCCACGAGGCGATGCAGTGCTGGTTACAGGAGGCAAGAAGAGATGCATCCATCGACGACGTCCACCTCCTCGACTCAGGGCGCCGGCCCACCGAACGGCGCCTAAGTAGCAGCGGCTTTCGTGGCCAGGTCGACGTGCTTCTGAACAATGGCGTCCAAAGATTCCAGCCGCTGGAAGAAGGCCAACGTCTTTCTGTCCTCGCTTGCCTTGTAGTGGCCTATGTAGACGATTTCCTCGTAGACGTGGATGTGCAGGTCGACGGTTTCTTGCATGGCGAGGCGCTGCGCGGCGAGCGCGGCCTCGAGGTGCACATTCTTCGTCGCGACCTCCGGCACCTGCAGGGCCACCAGGGCTTGAAAGAGTTCGTCACCATGGAGGCCGATGAGGGTGGCAGGCAATGAGGAGCCTGGGCGCGCGGGCTGGAGCAGTACGGCAAGGTCGTCCGCGCGCTTCTTGACGGCGGTGAACTTGCGGATGGAGTTGACCATCATGTCGTCCATGCGAGAGGCGAAGCCGGCGTCGGCGAGGGCTACGATGCCTGCGGTCGCCAGCACCGTCTGGAAACGCTGCGCGGTGCGGGGCCGCAGGCCGGCGCCTTGGATGATTTGGCACAGCCGACTGCCGCTCGCGTCCATCGCCTCCATAGGTGCTTGTGGCTTCTGGTCACTTGGTCTTGGATTGGAGTGAGCAGTGTTGCGCAGAGACTTGGGAGTAGATGGATTGGAGTGGTGGGGCGCCTTTATTATATGAGAGTCCAAACTCTGTTGCATTCACATCGTGCTGGCTCTATTCTGCTTCTCCAATTAATTCCCTCTGCATGTAATTGAGGATGCATCATTGACCGTTCAACGTCTCGGGAACCGCTACCCTCTCCCTCCTTGGCATTCAAGCACCTATGGACCCGTCGACGACGAGGTGCCTATGGTGACTTCGTAAATTTCAAGATGATAGTGCCGTGCGTGTGTGCGTTCATAGGGGTGAGTGTATGCGCGTGTATATGAGCGCTTGCGTCTGTACTGTGTAAAAAAACGTAAATGCGTGTCAAAAAGAGACTAGTCAGTATACTCAATATTGTGCACCTCGGAGAGGAAAACGATAGAACTAGTACGTATTTATTTACGGTGCAGATTCACTCATTTTGCTCCATATGTACTCCGTCTCGGTGTAGTCTAGTCACTTGTTGAAATCTCTAGAAGGGCAAATACTCCTTTCTGGTTTACAGGGCTATACTAGCAAGTAGTTGTACGTACTAGTACAATAGTGGGCTCACATAGCAATTTTGTCTCATGCAAGAGCCTGGCTATATGCGTGCTCCAATGTTCGCAACTGCAACGTTCGGTTTGCGCTTGGCTCTTCGCCTCTTCGAGAAGACGAACAATGATGTTACTACTACTGCTTCTACAGTGTCGAATCCACTGCTGCATGTCCGTCCACCGCGAGCGGGACGGATAGCTTGTTGTAGAAGTACTACTAAGCAAAAGCCTGTCCTCGTTTGCGAGCAACCGCGCGCA
The DNA here is from genome assembly GCF_018294505.1 of Triticum aestivum. Taxonomy (NCBI): domain Eukaryota; kingdom Viridiplantae; phylum Streptophyta; class Magnoliopsida; order Poales; family Poaceae; genus Triticum; species Triticum aestivum. The sequence continues at coordinate 136,245,466 of NC_057814.1, read as the reverse complement.
TGGGTGAGGGAGAAGGCGTGTAGTAAAATCAAGCTTCTCCTCGTTGTACGAGTTGACGCGACACATCATAGCACTGGCCCCACATGCTTGCCTCTAAACTTGGCTGAAAGACCCGCAGTGTACAATATATTTGCTGCAACCTCTAACATTTACCCACCACAAATTAAAATATATGTGGCCGTATGCATCGTTCTGATGCAGAGGCCGGGGAGTCCCCCCTTTTCGAAAAAAACAAATTAAAATATATATTCCTGTCTTGACCAGATGAGCGTGCAAACTACAATCACCAGGGTGTCAGGTAGGGCCAGAAGACTATTTTAATTTTTTTTAAAACTTCGAGACGGCCACATAGCATGGAGCCGACCCCAACGATTTTAAGCTTACAGGCACGGTACACGCTATCCTAGACTACTCTACACATGAAACTGCCACACGAGCGTCCGGGCTGCGCTTGGCTCTTCGCCTCTTCGGGAAGTCGAACAATGATGGAGTACTACTGCACTGGAGGAGTACTACAGTACGCTTCTGGCCATCTGACACCGATTGAACTGCTGCATGTCCACCGCGTGCGGGAGGGAGAGCGTGTAGCGAAAGCTTCTCCTAGTCTTGCCAGCCACCACGCTCATGGGCGAGGGAGGGACGCTCCTGCCTTTGCGTGTATGACAGGTGGGCCCGACAGGTGTGTGGCCAACCTGTCATACAGCCAAAGGCAGGTGCAGTTAAGTCCGCGAGGGAGAGGATAATCAAACTTCTCGTTGATGTACGAGTTGACGCGACACATCAAAGCACTGCACTCGATATATTTCAATAATTTGCGTTTACCGATGCATTAATTACAACGCATGCATGCATGCCGTGACTCTCCTTTTGATACTTGCATGTGTTGATTTAATGCACCTTGAAGTAGTATAAAATATGTGACGGTAAAGCTTTGTAATACCCCGGCCCAAGTCGAGAGATGGTTGTGCACGAGGAGGGCGAGATCATGCAGACCGAACAGGACCCGACGATGGAGCTCTCTAAGGTCTCGATGGACCTCACCGTGCTCCACTGCCCCTTGTGCCTCCGCCCCTTAGGCTGAGTTGTGCTGAACTTCTTGTGAATTGTGGTGGTTTTCAGTAATGAAAATCGGAAGGGGCAAAGCCCTTCTTTGATCAAAAAAATAAATCGTCCTTATATGTTCATCAGTCTTGCTATAATTCGCAGTAGATGCTATATAGGTCCGTCGGATCTTACATCAAGATCCGTGCTTTCAGATTTTCTTTTTCTCTCTTAAATCTCAGTCGAGTGAGACATAGCCACGCCATTAAACAGAGGCTCGGGCGCCATTAATGGAGACCTTGGGAGAGAGGTGGACGGCAGATGGAGGTCAAAGGCTCTCCTCCCGATAAGCACGCGCAGGGGTCTGATCGCACGCCTCTCGTACTCAAATAGCTACCCTGCATGGCGCCTCCTAGCTAATAAAAAATGGGGACGCGTGGCGGCACGTAAATGGTACTAGTAAGTAGAACGCCCCACGGTTCAATAATACTTGTGTTTCCGATTGTAACGTGGCAGCACTTGTTCCAAAATGACTTTGTTGATTGTTAATGTGTGCGCCTTCGCAAATCGGACTGCAAATTTACCACAGCATGTTGGTGCCATGTCATGGCACCAAGCCAAGTTTCATTATTTTCATGCGTGTTTTGGATTTACAGGAATTAAAAAACTAAGTTTCTCAATGTTTCCAACCCAGCCACGACGCCCAGAATTTTGAATTTCATTCCCATTTCTTGCATGGAACCTAAAAATTTACCCGAGGACACACATGTGATTTTTCAACCAACTTTGGTGCACTGGAACATGTGCTTGTATTTCAAATTTGAATTATGCACACAAAGGTGACACGTTCCCTCCCAGAACCACGAGCCTTCTTGAGAGAAGCTCCGATTTGCAAGAAGCTTATACCAAAATTTGTTCCTATTCGGCCAATTTTTTTACCACGGCATGGTACTACCATGACATGACACCATGCCAAGTTTCATGATTTTAAAACCAAGTTTCTCAATGTTCTCGACCGAGCCACGATGCCCAGATGTTTGAATTTTATTCTCATTTTTTGCATGGGACCTACTCCCTCCTTCCATCTATATAGGGCCTAATGTGTTTTTCAAGACAGCCTTTGACTATTGACAAGATTAATAGCACATGAGATGTATACTATGAAAATTATATTATTGGAAGCTCCTTTGACATACAAATTTGAAGGTATGCTTTGTGTAAGTTGCATGTCATATATTATTGCTCTAACGTTTGGTCAAAGTTAGCCTCGAAAAACGCATTAGGACCTATATAGATGGAAGGAGGGAGTAGAAATTCACCCGAGGACACAAATGTGATTTTTCAACCAACTTTGGTGCACGGGAGCATGTGCTTGTAGTTCAAATTTGTATTATGCACATTAAATGACCAAAAACTCAATTAATGTGTAAATAAGGCCAAACGAAGCCGGAATAATTCCAAAATTTAACAGGGCACTCATGTAGTTCTATGTTGCCTTTGTAAATAAACTCAAGGGGGACAACGTATATCGTTTCGCACTCAAAGGTGGCACGTTCCCTCTCAGAACCACGAGCCTTCTTGAGAGAAGCTTCGGTTTGCAAGAAGCTTATACCAAAATCTGTTCCTATTCGGCCAATTTTTTACCACAACATGGTAGTACCATGACATGACATCCATGCCAAGTTTCATGATTTTCAGACGTGTTTTGGATTTACAAGAATTTTAAAACCAAGTTTCTCAATGTTCTCGGCCGAGCCACGATGCCCAGATGTTTTAATTTTATTCTCATTTCTTGCATGGGACCTAGAAATTCACCCGAGGACACAAATGTGATTTTTCAACCAACTTTGGTGCACGAGAGCATGTGCTTGTAGTTCAAATTTGACTTATGCACATTAAATGACCAGAAACTCAATTAATGTATAAAAAACGACAAACGAACCCGGAATAATTCCAAAATTTAACAGGGCACTAATGTAGTTCTATGTTGCCTTTGTTAAGAAACTCAAGGGGGGGCAGCGTATATCGTTTCACACTCAAAGGTGGCACGTTCCCTCTTAGAACCACGAGCTTCCAAATCGGCCCAATTTTTTACCACAACATGTTAGTGCCATGACATGACACCATGCCAAGTTTCATGATTTCCAGGCGAGTTTTGGATTTACATGAATTTAAAATCAAAGTTTCTCGATGTTCTCGGCCGAGTCATGACGCCCAGATGTTTGAATTTCATTCTCATTTCTTCCATGGGACCTAGAAATTCAACCAAGGACACACATGTGATTTTTCAACCCACTTTGGTGCACCGGAGCATGTGCATGCAATTCATATTTAGATTATGCACATTAAAAGTCCAGAAACTCAATTAATGTATAAAAAGGCCAAATGAACCCGAAATAATTCCAAAATTTAACAGGGCACTCATATAGTTCTATGTTGCCTCTGTAAATAAAATCAGGGGGGAGGCAGCGTATATCGTTTCGCACACAAAGGTGACACGTTCCCTCTCGGAACCACGAGGCTTGTTGAGAGAATCTCCGGTTTTGCAAGAGGCTTATACCAAAACTTGTCCCAATTCAGCCAAAAATTATACGTATGAAAACAGGGTTTAGATTATCCCAAACATCTCGCTACCTAGACCAATAATGTACTATGATTTGAATTCAACATAAAATGGATACAAATATTTGAATTGGAGAGCGTATGGTACATGTAGTTCATAGTGAAATATGATTACTGCTATATGTATGTTTTTTGTTATCAAGATAATATTTAAATTATTGTATAACTTGACAACAATCGTATTCAAATAAGGAAAATTGATTCAAATTTAGTCCATATGGTAGACGACAATATATATGTTCACATGGTGGAGTAAAATGTTCATATATGATGGAAGATCAAAATGTACGACTACATCAATTATAAACCGCAAGGTCACCTAACGATATATTCGAATTCAACATAACGTGGATTCAAAAATTGAAATTCGAGATCATGGCATCTGTAATCATATAAAAAGGGACATTACTCTTTCTTTGGTGGGAATTGATTTGTTTTTTGTTGTTGTTGAGGGAAGTGCGAATCGATTTGGTACTGTGCAGGGTAATCTTGTTCTCCCGATTTTTTTTACATTTTTCTTGTAGTTTTTTCAATGGCATCTATAGCAATATAGTAAAAGGGGACATGACTCTCTTGTGTCTTGTATGAATTGTTTTTTTACACGTTAAGTTTGTTCTGCCGAACAAGGAATCCGCACCTTGTTATCCCGAAATTTTCAAGCTCGAGTATCTTTTGTCTCACCTGCTTTGAAACTCCCGCTTCTTCAACCCGCGCCGCGCCTTGTTATCCCGAAATTTGGACGCGCGCGAGAACTCCCTCCTCATCCGAAATCGCTCCCGCAGCCCAGACACGCGAAATCCCCCTTCTACCCCTCAGCCGGAAATGAAGCTCCACGTCGCGGTGTCAAAACCGGTGGGGGTACGCTGGTAACTTACCCTACATTTCGGACAAGCGCGTCCCTAAGCTTGGCTCCCCCTCCCCCTTCGCCCCCCCATTCGTACACCGAGGCCGCCAAAACCCGCGAAACCCCACGCTCCTCCGTCGGCCTCCCGACCGCCGCCCAGCCGGAGACTCTTCCCCGACTACGTCGTCCACCGCAACAGCTCGCCGTCCCTCATCCACCGCACCGGATGAGGATCCGTTGTCGATCTCGTCGTCCCGCCGGATCAGCCGCCCCGTCCTCCACCTCCAAGGAGCTGCCCCGACGTTCGCCTCGTCTATCGCGCCACCTCAATCCCCACAGCGCCGTCTTGACCTGCCCCACCGGAACCGCAGCACCCTCACCAATTCCTCCGATGAAGCCGAGGCCAACTCGGCGCCACCAAGGAGGTTCTGCACTCACCGCTGCATTTTATCTTTTATTCGATCTCACGGGGCTGCCGGTGCTCGATACCGAGCAGACATGGCGTGTCTCCATCGACGGCGCCGTCGCCGGCCACATCATCCACGGCGTCTCTCCCCCATGTCGTTGCTTCCTCGGCGGCGACTTCCACAACGGCACTAGCTGCAGCTGCTCCGGCTCTCGCTCGCGCTGCGGCTCTGTTCTTGCTGTCGGTCGCGCTGCTGCACTGCTCCTGCTTTCGTTCGTGCTGCTGCTCTGCTCTTGCTCTCGCTTGCTGCTGCTGCTGCTGCACGACCTCCGGCAGCTACAGGAGTTGCTGCTTTAGCACTCGCTCGCGGTGCTACTGCACGACTTGCTCTCTGCTAGTGCGTTCCCTGCTCGAGCGTCTGCTGATTTAGATCACTGCTTCTCTGCTACTAGTGCTCGAACGCCCTAAACATCTATTGCAATGCTCTGTTACTAGTTCAATCAGTTTCGACAGTAAAATTCAGTTTCGACTGTGAAGTTCATTTTCTTCAGTTAAGTTCAGAGTGAACAGTACTTACAGCATCTGTCGGAGCGGCCGTGGCGCGGCTGATGCGTTTTACATCTAGCACTTTTTGGTGATGTATTTTACATCATCTATTGCAGATGATATTAGGGTCCCACTTCAGATTAACGTTGTCTGTCTTGTCATGCTTCAGCCTCGTCGCCGTACACCTTAGCGGAGCTGCTCCAACGACGGAACCGTCCATCACAGCGGAGCAGTACCCTCGGCGCCGTTTCCAGAGGCCTCGGATCTTCTTCCCCGCCTCCGACAGTCACACCAGCATCATCACCATCCTCCACGTCCAACCCAATGATGCTGAGGTCCACAAGGCTATGCCAAAGAGGTTGTACACTCGTCGCATCACTTTGTTTCTCCATTCCTCTGTTCTTCCAATTCATGTGAGCCAAACACCCAGGTTGACTGAAATCCTATGTTTCCAAATGCTCTGTTTTGCACGTGCATTCCTATCCTATTCCTGTGTTTTTCCTGTCCCTGCGTTTATAGAATCCTCCAATTCTAAGGAGCCCTTACAGATTTACTTCATTTTCAGATAGGCGTCAAAGAAAACTCTGTGTGTTATGTCCTGCTCCTGCCGTGCCGTCATCCACCCCACCTGAGGTGCACCATCGACAGAAGCGTTCACTGCAGCAGAGATCCCCCCTGCAGACTTCCTTTCGCCGCCTCAGATCATCTTCCCCGTTGCCGGCAGCCACGCCAACTGCATTACCATCATCGACTGAGCAGATGAACCTGAGGACTACACAGTTCCGGAAGAGAGGTCGCAGTCTTTCGTGTTTGCTTACGTTATACATCGGTTATTATTACCTGCTACTTTATCGTTCAATCTTGAGTTTTGAATTGCCCATGGGTCTCATATCGAGCCAGCAACGAATAGTATCTGTCTACTATCTGGTTCATCTGGGGTCTTCTATGTGGTTCATGTTGGGTGGGCAACAAACAATAGATGATCCATTGTCTATCTTTTTAAACTGAAGCTATAATCTACCTGCTATCATTAGTTTTGGATCCATCCACTCGTTTGCTACCATCAGTCTTGATTTTTGCATGCACCCCTTAGGCCTTACAAAATCTAACTATTTTTTTATTATGCATGTCAGATATTGTACACAATCGTACTGAACATGTAGAGAAAAAGAGAAGACCGTTGCGTGCGAATATAATGTCATGCAGACGCCGCTCCATGGTGGGCGAAGTGCCCCCCCCTCCTGCATTTCCAGATTGTATTCCAGAGGAAGATAACTGTTCAGATGGAGATTCAGAAGGAGCCGACCACGCCTGTTTACCACCTGAGGTGTTTGCTCTAACCTGGCATGCTGATGTTGGTCATATCATGCATATGGCGCCTTGCATTGCTTACATTATACATCTTATATGTCATCAGCTTAGTTTAGATTTGCTTTGTGTGAATGCCACCTGTTTGGTTTCTATATCATACTCCCACCATTCCTAAATATTTGTCTTTTTAGAGATTTCAACAAGTGACTACATACGGAACAAAATGAGTGAATCTACACTCTAAAATATGTCTATATACATCCGTATGTGGTAGTCCATTTGAAATCTCTAAAAAGACAAATATTTAGGAACGGAGGGAGTATATGGGAATTATGCAATGCCATCTTCTTTAGCCAGGCATCATATACGTGAATCATGCAATGCCATCCTGTTTAGCCAGTCATCGTATATGTGAATTGTATTGTGCCATATTTTTTCCATAATGTATTCCATTTGTCAACAATGTTTATACATTCATCTACTCTTCCTGTGCATCAGCCATTTGAGTCGGTCATGGGAAAATCTGGAGTGAAAACAAGGTCTTCTGAGCAGTCAGTGCTACCTGTCGATGCAGATTTCTTGCTGGTTACAGATAGCTCCTCAGAGGAGGATTCAGAGAGAGATGACCAGTCGTATTCCCCCCCCCCCCGAGGTGCATGCTCTAACTTGGCTGGGTTATATTGCTCATATCATGCATATGGTGTCTTGCATTGCCATGCCATCTGCTTAGATTAGACATGCTTTGTGTGAATGCCTCCTGTTTGCTTTCTATATCAGATATGTGAATTATGCAATGCCATGTTTTTCAGCCAGTTATCATATATGTGAATTATGCACCGCCATGGAGCCAGGCATCATATATGTGAATTATCTCATGCCATCTTTTTTTTCATTACGTATTCCATTTGTCGACAATCTGTGTATATTGAACTACTCTTCATGTGTATCAGCCATTTGAGCCGGTTATGGAAAAATCTGGAGTGAAAACAAGGTCTTCAGAGCAGGCAATGGTACCTGTTGAAGCATATATCTCGATGGTTACAGGGAGCTCCTCAGAGGAGGATTCAGAGACAGATGACCAGTCCTATATCCCACCTGAGGTGTATGCTCTAAGTTGCAATGTTTATATTTCTCATATGATGCATATGGTGTCTTGCATTGCTTAGTTTAGACATCATATGCACAATATTGAATTCTATCTGCTTAGTTTAGAGATCATACATGCGAGTGCCAGCTGCTTAGTATATGAATCAATTATGTCAATTATATCATGCCATCCTGTATACTTAGACAACATGTATGTGAATTATTTCATCCCAACCTATTTTAGAAAGACATCATATAGTTTTGTCATGTCATCCTGTTTAGGTACTCATCATATGTTGAATTATGCCATTATATCCTGTTAAGTTATCCATCATATATCTGAAACTGTGTCATGCTATCCTGTTTAGTTAGGCATCATATATGTGAAATTGTGTCATGCTGTCCTGTTTGGTTAGACAACATATATGTGAATTACCACATCTGTCTATCATACAATGTCTGTACGTTCAATTTCTTTTCTTGTTTATCAGCCATTTGAATTGGAGGGGGTGATGGCAGTATCTAAGGGAGCAAAAACCCGTTCTTCACAAAAGACAGTGCTACCCGTCGATGCAGATAGAACCATGGTTGTACTGGCCCACAAACTAGCCCCACCACACATAATCGAGACTCTTCCAGATTGCACACTTACACCGTTGGGCAGAGAACCAGCTACAACCCATCTAACCGCAACCCCAGCGGATAGTAACCCACTTATAGTTGACAAAGCACCATGTCCACCACAGAGTACCCCCACACGAGCAGTTTGTAAAGCTACTGCAGTGCCCAAAGCACGAAGACCACCACAGCTAACCCAAACTCCACGTTTAAAGCAGAAGAGCAACTGTTCTCAGGTCAGATTCCGTAGCTATGGTCCATACTCCTTTGCTGTTGCATCACTGTATTTACTCATACCAACTACTTTCGAATTTGAAGGATCCAATTGAAACTCCAATGGCGCAACAGGTATGTTTTAAACCTATTTCTTTAACTGGATTGCTGTTCTAACTTCTTGCTCTATGTTGATTTCAGTTTAAGTTGTATAAACAGTTATGTTCTCATGTGATGCACATTACAAGTGCTGCCAATGCTGTGTAGTTTCTCACACTTATATTCTGTCTATGCTGCTGTGTCTTAAAAATATATGAGTTGAACTGTGTCTCTATCTTGATTAGGGAACATAAACTAGAATGATATGGACAATACAGTGACCATAGTACATAGATATATGTTTGTTTCATGCTGTTATCCTGTCCACCTTACTACTGAACCGGTTTACCAAAATGAGTTTCGTATACTACAAGCTAAACCTGTGATGTGTCTGCTTGTTTCTCTTGTAGTATGCAAACAGAATATTGGAGAAGAGCACCCCACTATGCAATGGTAGAGAAAGTAATGCAGATAAGGTTCAAGATAGTGAGACAACCCTGTTGGTCTCCAAGAAAGGTGATAAAAACGATCTTGTAGACAGTGAGAAAACCCCACAGTCCTGCGTTGATGTAGTGTTCGAGTTACTGGCCAGTACCGCTGGCACAAGCTCTTCGAACTCGCTGCCTGAATCACTTCGGCTTCTTCAGTCTCAGCTACAAGCTGAAAGGCATCAGTCAGCTGTGCTGCGGCAAGAAGCCGAAGGACTGAGGAAGTCCCTGCAGAATTCAGATGCGTACTTTCTTGTGCAACAGCAAGCGCTGGAGGATTTAAGCGCCAAACAAGAGAAAGTTAATAAGCTTGCTAAGCATCTTGCCAGCATTATGGGTACCCAGGATATTGTTTCTTGAACTCTTCTGAAGTGGTTTCAGTTCTGGACTTGTTTTGCTGCGGCGTTTATATGCTGCTTTGTTCCCTATATTTGCACTGGTGGCGAACTTTGATGCCCAGTGGATGTAATATGTGTAATAGCCGTGATAGCCTAGCATAAGTTGCTTGCTTATTTATTTCCTTGTTGTCTTGTTTATTTGTTTGCTTGTAGTCAGTGCAGTTCTTTTTCCGCGGTTTGCTAGTGGCTGCAATAACCTATTTTTTAAAACTAGGCCACAATAACCATGGGCTAATATTTACTGTAGTGACACTGGGCCTCCTACGGGCCGTAGAAACAGTGGGCCTTCTACGGGCCGTAGAAACAGTAGGCCTTCTACGGGCCGTAGAAACAATGGGCCTTCTACGGGCCGTAGAAACAATGGGCCTTCTACGGGCCGTATCATCAATGGGCCTTATACGGGCCGTATGATCGATTGGCCAAACATGGGCCAATAACAGGCCGCATTATGGCCGTAAACGGGCTAGAGTTGGAATCGTCCGTTCATGGGCCGACCATAACGGGCCATCGTTAATAGGCCGTATTTGATGACGCTATGAAAACGGCCCAACGTATTAACGGACCACAAACGGGCCGACTGTAACCACGGGCTGAATTTGGCCCACAAGCAGAAAATGACAGTAACGGGCCGTAAGTAAACGAATGCTGGAAATGAGCCCAAGAATAAATGGGCTCTGAGAAGGCCGAAAGATAACATGGGCTGGAAACGGCCCAACGGAATAACGGGCCGTTAATGGGTATAAAGTGATACACTGTTCATTACGGGCCAGTTTCACCACGGGCCGTTAATGGGTGTAAAGTGATACACTGTTCATTACGGGCCAGTTTCACCACGGGCCGTTAATAGGCCAAGAGTTACATAGGGCCTCATATGGGCCGAAAGACGTCATGGGCCATACATGGGCCAGAAGTGAAAACGGGCTGGAATCATATTGGATGGCCCAGATGACGCTACTGGGCCTAATTCGGATAGGGCGTAACGGGCCTTGGGTTAGCGGGCTGTAAATGGGCTATATGCGAACAGGCCGTTAACAGGCTTTCCATGGGCCGGCCCGCCACCTTTTGACCAAGTCAAACGGGCCGGCCTTTTCACAGGAATGGGCCTCTGTTGGGCCGTGCCACGTGTCGACGTATCATAGGCGCCTTCTGTCCAATGAGTGGATGACATCTGTCCCAACGATGAGCCGACACGTGTTTCCTCCAGCCAATGATGATTTTACACGTGGAAAATCCCCATTGGTCGGGGCTGTTAACGGGTTATCGGATCCAAAACCCGACCCAATAGCTTAACGGCGTTCCGTTACGGTGGATGCCACGTGTCGGTCACCCTTGACGAAAGCACTTCTGTGACGCGCGATTTATCGTCATGGAAGTGCACACTTCCGTGATGATAATTTTGGTAATGTCATGGAACACTTCTACGACAGCACAGGTATGACTATCTTGATTCTGTCATAAAATCGTCATGGATGTACATGCATGACAAAAAACGCGACCTACTGTGACAAACACGTATCATCACGGAAGTGTATTTTTTTGTAGTGGTGTGTACGTCTGGGGGTGGCGGGTGGCTGACAATACACTACGAGTCGTGAGCCACCGTGTGGGTTGGCCATTTTGTGAGGCAGGTGCCACATCAGAGTCATGAATTCGTTATTTAAAACATTACACAACCCTTTCATACATACATGTTTTGGCCACATGCAGTCGATGGTTGCCCTACACGACACTCGATACTCACGTGTGACGCTTTCTGTGGGCCCGCGAGGTCGTCATCCATCACTTTGACGAACAGCCGGCAGAGAGGTTAATTTGACCAGCAAGGTAGAATCTTTTTTGTTTGTGTTATGGTGGGAGTATATAGTATGCGTCGAACAGGTGGGAGGGGACTAGCATATATACTATACGTACGCGTCCATAAACAAGTACACCACACTCAATGTCGGGACTTTTCGGTTTCCGAGGCACGTGCCATATCAAATTTGTGAAATTGTCTATTCAAACATCACACAACACCTCTTTGGGCCACATGCATGCAGGCGGTGGTTATCCTAAGACACTTAGGTGTGACGCTTCCATCTGTGGGCCCACGAGGCCATCGTCGATGCATACATCACTTTGACCTACATCGGGAGAGATTAATTAATTTCACCATCAAGGAGGATTCTTTTTGGGTTGTATTACTGTAGGAGCATATAGTATCCGTCGAAGAGGGGGAAGGGGATCGTCATATGTAGTACGCTTCATGAACCTCGCTCTGTGTGGGGACTTTATGGTTTTCAAGGCATGTGCCACATCAAAGTTGTGCATTTTGGGTATTCAACATATGTTTGGCCACATGCAATGCGATGGTTGTTGTCCTCTCGCACCCACTTAAGCGGTTATCAGCGATATCAATGCTTTCCATCTGTGGGCCCGCTTGGTCCATCACTACTTTGCCTGACAACGAGAGAGGTTAATTTGACTTAGGAGGGGATTATTTTTTTGTACCGACCAGACCTCAGACGGTCAAGTCTCTGTGCTTAAGTGTCATCCCTAGATCGGTAATGCTGACACACACAATACTTGAAGTATTTATAACAGAGTAGCAATCACACACTTATTACATCGAATGTCTCAAAAGAGAACTTATTACAATAAATATGGCTTAAGGCCATCTAAAACGATAACAGCGGAAGGCTTGGAAGATAAAGTGAGTCCATCAACTCCAACGGCATCACTGAGTGAAAGACCACGACCTATGGCTCCTTACTCGTCGTCTGAAAAGTCTGCAACATGATACGTTGTAGCTTGAAAATGGGTCAGCACATGGAATATGCTGGCAATGTAACGCAAGAGAGTAATGAACAGAATAAAGCTATCACTACATGCATATATGGCTGGTGGAGGCTGTATGGTTAATATGTTTTGCGGAAAGCCAATTTTTTTCCTACAACAATGGAATAAATTTTATTTAACTACAAAGTTGGTTGAAAACATTGAGAATGGTAAACCCCATCTCAATCCCAATTAAAAGGTAATTAATAACCCAATCAAAATTAATCATGTAATAGAGTGATGAGATCCACATGATAATCCAAGAATTAGATATTCAAGACGTCCATAACCGAGGACACGGCTAACCATGATTAGTTTGTACACTCTGCAGAGGTTTGTGCACTTTTCCCACAAGACTCGATCTCCTCCGTTCGATTTCTCGCACTACACGATGTTTGAGAAACGGATGACCGAGACACAGTCTTTCCGAAGAGGTCCCCTTAACCGATAGATAGGCATGTACACCTATAATCCCCTACATCTGCTAGCCCATCATGGAAAGGTTTCCCACAACTTACTCAACTATGCCAGAGCCCATAATGGCATGTGGCTACACACGGAAGTTTCTAGCATGCATAATCTTATGATCCCTTTGAGCCTGGGTGGCAGTCCATAGGAGAATCACACGGTACCCCGGGATTTCCAAAAATACAGGCAATCACTGGGTTCCCCAGGTGCCTCAATCCACCCAGATGTGTATTAAAGTTGCCACCTTAAGTTAACCATTAATTAAAAATGCTCACATCTGTCATGAATACACTCAAACCCAATCCACGTCTATGAGCATAGCATAACAGTATAAGCAACGTAGAAGTAACTCCCATATGTTTGATAATAAACAGGTGAATAGGTACTACCTAATCTACTTCCCAAACCACAATTTAATCAGATCCTAACCATGCAATTGTTTGAGGATTGATCTAATGCAATAAAACTGGCTAGTAAACAGGTATGATCAAAGTGTTACTTGCCTTGCTGATGATCCGCGAAACCTAGAGACTCGTAGTAGCACGCTTCGCACTCCGGGTACTCTATCGCAAACAAACAAGCATACAATAAGCAATCAAGCAAGGGCACGGGTAAAACTCAAATAAGAGATCAAACCAGAAAGTTCAACTTAAGAACTCCGGTTGGCAAAAAGAATCAAATCAAACGAAGCAACAAAACTCAAACGGCGAAAGAAACAAGCTTCGATTACTAATCTAGACTGAAGTCCAATTTTACAGTAGCAGAAACTTGTTTAAGTTGATTAAATAGAAAGAGGGCTTCTAGGCGAAACTCTAGGCGCTTGAATCGCCTGATTCTGATAAACGGACGAAAAGATAATCTAAAACGAAAATCGGATCAGAAATCGCGATCGAAAATAATCGCGGAAAATCCGAGAAAAAGAAAAACTGACGAACAGGCTAATGAATGAACGTTCGCTGTCTGCGGCTAAACGGTGAAAACCGTTCGTTAAAACGAACGAACGAACGGGCGTTCGCTAAATAAATAAACCGAAGAAAAAAACAGATCTAAAAATAAAAAACGCATCTAGGGTTTCAAAAAAACCGAGGCGGCGGCGGCTACCTCCGGCGGGTCGGGCAAGAAGGCGGTGGCGGCGGTGCGACGGTGGGTGGCGGCGCGGGGCGGTGGATCTGCCAACGCGGGCGGCGGGGCGACGCGGCAGCGGCGCAGGCGGGCGGCGTCGGCGG